>NW_023616435.1:0-160001 GCF_013339695.2 Rhipicephalus sanguineus
TCTTGATAGAGGCAGTATTCAGAAAAATCACACAAGTTTATGCAACTAATTGCTTCAGTCTCAGAACAGTATCTTTATTTTAGCTGTGGTTCAATGACAACTTCTGTACATGCATGCCATCCTATAAATAGGAGACACATAGAAAGATGCACATACACAGTCTACCCTAGCAAGAGACCCCACAAAGCACTAAATTGCCATGAAGTGAGGTCTCAGGCATTTGCACCTGTGGTTAGCATAAAGGCATAATAGCAGCAAGTAGAGGAAGACTGCTAGTCGCACACCTGCTACTGTCCCGTGCAAGATAAAGCCGCTATATTGACACTGCCTGCCACGGAAGACCTGGCAAGAGCCAAAGGCATGCAGAGATCGTTGTCAGTCTCATGTCAAACTCCATCAATAACTTCTAAATTGGAGTCATTCATCCCTTCTCGTGTTGCACACACAAGCTCAACCAACACAAAAATGCAAACCAAAGCCTCAAGCCTGTACCAGCAAGAGAAAAAGAGCTGAATAGCTTGAGGTTTGCACGCATGGTCAGGTGCAATATGTACACCCATAAAAGAAATAAAGCACTGCTAATCCGCAAACAGTTTCTAGCTACTTTTGCCCATCATGTACAGCATTGATCATTCGAGCTTTCATGAAGACATTTTTCTTCATATACTTTTGAGAGCAACAATGAAAATGAGTACAAAATGTTGCAGGCAATACTATGCAATATTGTTTAGAATATGTTGTATGCACTCAAGTGACATTTCTACCAAAGCATTTGCCAACATAAAATAAAATTACTTATGAAAATGCCTAAAGCAGATACAGTGCACTACACACCAAATGTGAATTTAAGAAACAGAATTTTGATAACTGCAGTTCTCAGAAGTATAAATGCATGTTTACAGCAGTGCAACACTTCTCTAAAGATAAGGACTTTCACAGTTTATATTTCATGCTTGTGTGATCAAAATGAAGAAATTCAATATGATAATCAATATGAAGTTTCCTTTTAAGTACCAGCAGGATCACTTCACAAGGTACTTTAATTCTGTGCTTTCCACATGAGTGAGTAGTATTTAAAGAACTTACTTTATGTGGCTACATATGTAAAAAAAATCTAATGGCCAAGTTCCAGATGACTACTATTCATATTTCATGTTGGGAAACCAAAGTAAACATGCTCGTAACTGTGCGCTGCTTCCTAATCAATAGTAATTCTTTACATATTCTTCTTTCACGGAGAATAGAAACGTGAACTTGAATGACAAGTGAGCTGCTTTCAATTTGCTTACAGACAGTGTCCTGCTCCATCTGGTAAGCCCATGAATAGCAACAGTTTACACCAAATAAATATATATAGATATGCACAGCGGCACCTGCTTTAACTGTAGAGAGACGCAAACAAACCATATCCTCATGCAGTCACAATGCACGATTTCTTTTTCATAGACTATTAGAGCACGTAGGACAATGACTAGCACAGGTGCACTCACACACATGTGACATCAAATTATAAAAAAAAAATATTAAAGAAAATATCTATTTTTTTTTAATGTTCTCTATGCATCAAAGGAGCCCAGTGCATTCTAACATTAAAAAAAAAAAAAGCTCTTGTTTGTGGACAAACATCTACAGGGAAGAAATATGCTCACTTGTGCCATATAAGGGGTGTAAAACCAAACTAGTCTTGTACATCTTTTCCTTATGTCTTTTTCCCCTTGTGCCATGTATTATGTATAAAGACTACGGATGTGCAAATATTAAGACTTTCAAATTCAAATCGAATAATACTTAATCAAATAATTTGATTCGACTTTCAAATAGGTAGTATTCGAAGTTTCGAATAATTCGACAGGACGAATATCTAAAACACGACAAAGGCCAATGGTGCAATTTGGTTAGGGTGGAGTGGCTAAAACTAACGTTAATGTCTTACAGTAGACCTTTCGTTAAAACATTCGCCGATATCCTGGTTCATAAGAGAGTGCATGCTTATTTTAAAGGAGATTATGTCATTTCCGCACGTAATGGCTCCAGCAAAGAAGGCCAGGGAACAGTCTGGGAGACTGTCGAACTGCTTGCGTCAAAAAATAACCAGCACACTGAGCTCAGACCTTATAGTCAAGAGGCTCAAAAATACTTCAATGAGCCCCTGATCCCCCCAAAAAAAGGATGATCCTTCGAAATACTGGAAAGAGCATGGAGCTGCACGTCATCCAGGTATCCCCAAAATTGCTTTGTGATACCTTCCCATCCCTGCTACTGAGGTGCCCAGTGAGCACATGCTTTCAACTGCAGGAAACACCGTAATATCACGGCGAGAGAGCTTGAAGCCAGGTCATGTGGAACAGCTTGTGTTTCTGCATGATAATTTGTAGTCTTTCGGCAGCAGTCAATCACCGCGTTAGGTGCTTGAGGACATAAGCAGATTTCATTTCCTTGTTTTATCTTTCAAATTTCCATAAAATATTTTTATTCGATATTCAATATTTTTGGCCACTACCCGGCACTATTCGTTTCGAATTCAATTCGAGATGAAATTTCACTATTTGCACACCCCTAATAAAGACCCAAAAGTTATTGCCAGGCAGATTTGACAATTTAAATATGCTGGTCAACATTGATATACTTCTCAATGTGCCCATGGCAGCAGCTGTCAGTCCCACAAGTCAAACAAAAAATTTTTGAAACCTATAATGTTAAAGGGCACTGTAGCCCAAAGCCATAAAACAAAGATAACATTAAGGGCTGTTCAAGAAGCCATCATAAGCAATTTCTCAGTCTGACATAATGTCACAGGTGGCCTTTCAGGGGCATACATGGGTGACCACAACAGGAATGCCTAAAAGAACGCTAATGCTTAAAGAGCACTTCAAGATGTCCAGGCAGTGCAATCTCACAAGAGTAGCCAGCTAGAAATGGCACATGAACTGAAGATATGTGTTTCATGCTTGGCAAACACACAAACTGGACGGTCACACTTCAGCAACTGGACAGAAAAAGAGTGCAGCCTCCTTTACAGTATTTTGTAAATTAAATAATCTGGCAAAGGTGCATGTCGGCTGCTGTTCGGTGCCCTTCAATCAATGCAACAGTGAACAGCAGGGGAGAAACAGGTACACATGCTGAGGGTTACAGGCTGGGTGGGACACAGGGAGCTATGACAAAGTGGTTTTCACATGACACATACAATGAAAGGAAATCACTATGAGCGACAGTAGGGCGACGGGTGGTTGGGAAGTATTCACTTTTCATAATGTAGCATTAGCTTGGAAATAAAAAAAAACATAAAATGCCTTTAATAAACTTTACTCTAAATAAAGCAGCACTCTAATGACAACCAGTCACATGTCCAAACTTCAGCAAAAAATGCACTTCCAGGAGACAACAAAAAGATGGCTACAGTAATGCTGCAATGCACTACCATGATAAAAAAATACACAAGTGCAGCAAAATGTCACATCAAGAGCTAGTTCTGCATGAAATGAAAGAGAATGGCACAGAGCACCGGTTATTGGCTTGTCCTGAGAAACAAGAATATATAGTGGCAAACTATTTACTAGTACAAATCACATGCAAAGGGAAATGAAAGTGTTGGCAAACATGTATGGCTTAAGTATACCACTTCCCTACCATGTGGATACCAAGGCGAATGTGGAAAAAAAATGAAAACCTCACCTGTTAATGCACTTTGGAAAAACAGCAACTATACAAAAATAACTATATGCTAGATGAAGTATTAAAAAAAAAAGAAGCAAGACAGACAAAAATTGAAATGCCACAGCTTGTAGTAACATGCATTCACTCGGTACATTTGATTTAACCTTTACAATAAAATTTAAACGAATAACTGAAGTGACACTTTCTTTAACACAGCACAGATCCTCAGTAATATTTTCCCATCTACTTTACTCACTTTAAGCAAGTTTCACAAAAAGCAAATGCAGCACAAAAAAAAAGTTTTCATTCACAAATCTATCCCCATTTTGATAATGAAAACATGCCACATTTAAACGGAAATGTATTTCTATTCCAGAAGAAATTTAAGAGACAAAGCAGCTAGCAAACATTTTGTTCCTTAGATGTACTACGTAAGAAATATACTGGTGTATCAGCAATATAAGTTACGCAACAGAAGCCCTCACATACAATCCTGGATATATAGATAGATTAGGGCAGGTAGTTTGTGAAGTCAAGGAAGAATAACTTTTTGGTATGCACATGTTAATTCCACACTGGGGCCACAGCTTTCCTCAACCAATAATAACTTATTCAGCATCTATGCGCAACATTCAAGAGTTCTGACTACATGCTACATACTATCAGAGTTTAGAACAGTTTCCAGCTTAAAAACTTTCAAAATTTTCAGCATTTGTACAAATTTGTTTGGCTGCTACAATGAAAAAAAAAAAGCAGGGGTAAAACTATATCCACCGGGCATTAATCATGGTTTGCCCATCTGCTTGCAATGCTTTTGCAAGTAACATGCTAAAGAAACCAGGAACAGTCTATTCGTTATGAATACGACAGATTTAAAATAAACAAACAAAAATATTCTATACACAAAGGAAAAGCAGAGGACAACACTTCCACCAACAAACATTGAACAAAAGCCCACATGTCATATATAATTGTAACTGACATTTGAAAACTATTCAGGACCCTTCAGGGACTTTTCGCTTCTGCAAAATGTGAAACAGACAGTCGAAAAGGAAGAATGAGACAATAAAAAACAGGAGGCTTTGCCACATTTAAACAGTAATTGGATGCTAGAGGGAAACTAAACTTAGTATATTATTACTCAACTGCTAAGGTCCCCGTGCTATGTATCATTAATAGTTAAATTAAGAATTGTCTTCTTTACATATGTTGTCCTATTCACTATGGTAAAGCATTACCTCCATTTGGAGAGCTGCTACATGCTTTACTGACTGCTGTTCATATCTAAGGCAGCATTCTTTGGTTAGCTCTAAGAAATTCACTCCACCTGCCCCACTTTTAAAACAAAACACAACTCCTTTTTTCTAAATAATATACAGCACACCTAAAACATGATCAGTGTGCACTGGTTTAACAAACACACATGCCTGGCAGTTCATGAAACCCGTCAGTGCTTTCTGGTGAAGGAAGAGAGCTTTACCTATTTGCTGCTGCAGCCACCAAAAGATTTTAAAGAGACACACACGCACAACAGGAAATGTTTCCCATGCGATACATCTCATGTAAATAGTACACCGAATCAAGGGCACAGAATTTTGTATGTCATGGAGATGCAACTGCTGTTCAAATCTAAATAAGAAGACAGTCATGGGATTTTAAAGGGTCCCTGCAGCACTTTTCCAAGCAATCGTCAAATGACCTCAGTATAGGAGTTTAATTGCCTCACAAATGGACTGTGGTAAACATTTTTAAAATCTGTCAAGTACAAGTGGAGTTACAGGGGTCTGTCGCATGCTCTAGGCCAGGGGTCTCAAACTCACATCAGCTAGCGGGCCGCAGTGACGAAATTTAGTCCCGCAAAGGCCGGGACAGTAAAGAAGATAAAAACAGGGCGTGGGGGGGGTCAACACTATGTCACCGCCGTGTGTTAAAGGGCCCCTGACAGCCGATTTTTTGTTTGTGACATTTATGTTGTAATAAGTAGGTCTAGGTCTTGTGATCACGGAATGACACCGTAAATCCTCCAACGTGATGTCTAAATAATCCTAGCAGCGTTAATTATGGTCATTTTTAGTATAGGTTCAAAACGCGCGCCGAAAGAGGATAAGAAACTAGCGCCGCGCCGCGGCAGTCGCGCCTCGGGGCACGCGTGATGTTGTGCGCTCAGTATTGGGTGACGTCAGCCACGCGCTTGTTGAACAGCCAGTTGCAGAACACACACACGGAGAGCTCATGCTGCCTGCCGACACGTACCGAAGAAGGAGAAGGTGAGAGGAGCAAAGAGCAAACATGCTTCGCAATATACCACAGTGCACCGCGCATATTTCTGTCTGTGACGTCGACAACACTTGCTTTACCTCTGCAACGTCACAAGGGGCCTACGTCTACGTCATACTAGTGGTTATGTTGATAGGAGTTCAAAATTCAGATGAGCACTCAGGCTAACTTTAAAACCAAATTAAAATATCTTAAAGGCAACGCTTGTCACTCATAATCGGTCAGAAGTGCCCCCGCATGCAGGACTATCAAACAACACAAGCATCTCGAGTTTCCAAATTCGGTGTCAGGGGTACTTTAACTGATGTAGCAAAGAGCTTGCTTTTCTAAGAAGTTGATTGTTAGTGCATGCATGGTGGCACTGTGCAGTTGCATAAAAATCTGTGTGTTCAAGGAAATAAACTTCTGTTGGTTGTTTGCACTCAAGTGTGTCGTCACCTCTTCCTTTAGTCGTCAATTGGTTTGTGCAATTCAATACCTTTGGTCACCTAACGTTACAATTTGAAAGAACGTATTTTCCATATCTTATATATGAATAATTTCTGAAGGGGATTTGATTTGGTGTCAAGATTAGAGAAACATGTCGATACTTTACTTCAGAGTGACTCAAATCTGCACGCCGATGTGAAATATAGATTCTGTGTTCCGCGGTTTTGTTTCAATACCACGTGGGGTGCCTCACGAAAAAAAATGCTCGAGAACAGTCTCGTCTCTTTAGCTTACCCGAATAAAGCGTTATTACTCGCAACAGGCATGTGGCCTGCGGGCTGCGTGTTTGAGACCCCTGCTGTAGGCACTGTCTCTCTCCTTTCATCCCAGTGAGCGCGCTGAAAGCTACACAGGAGAGGATGAGAAGGGGCAAGAAGCTACATCCCTACATCAGTGCACGTCATGACCCTGAGCACTTCGTTTTCTTTGAATGTGCAGTTCGCTGTCAAATGTGATCACGCCGGTGTAACTCTATAGTGTAATTCTAGCACTGTAGAGCATGGCACGGACTGTCCGTGGCACACTGCCGCGGCCTCAGTCGCTATGCATCTCACAATGCTCAAATCCGCCAATTTCTGTGCCCATGTGCTTTTGGGTATACAACACACTTTATTTTTGGCATATGGCGTCATTTGTTGAGAGAAGAGCGAGCAATTTCTAGCTGACTTTGAAATTCACTGTAAGTTCCATACCGCTTGCTGTGCAACATTGTTTGGTTCACATGTTCACAGGAGCCTCGACTACCAATCGGCAGCATTTCCTGATCATGGTCAAAAAGTGTTGCAGGGCCCCTTTAAGGTATTGGAACTGCAGCAAGGTCAACACCCCGTCTTTCTCAGTGGCACCAAAGAAAGAAGATATAAGCTCACTTAATCTGAAACATGGGTTCAACATACAAATATGATATATTCTTGAAAATGCACCATTCATTTTTCTGCATTACGTTAACAAATATGTCGCAGCTTTCATGAGCTCAAACATTTGAAAATATGGAAATTATAAGAGATCATTTCCTATGCACTAACAAAATAGCTGCAACTAAATTTTGAGATATTTTCAGCTAGTCATGTAATCAGAAAATTCCAGCAATTTTGTGCTTTGCTAAATTAGCACAGAGCGAAATGTGCCTTGAAATACCTGCTACTCACTGTTATTACACATAGGAGTGGCCAGCAGCTGTAACAGGCACGTACGTTAATGCTTTATTTTTATTCCCCAACAACAATTCACCTCATCTTTTAGCAAACTGAGCTATGATTATACTTCCATGCCTTAAAATGTTCAGACCTTTTCTAGTAGATGTGAACTAGGGGTGTGCTAATAACGAAATTTCCAACTGGAATACAAATATTTGAGAAAAGTGGCTCCCGAATATAGAATACTTTCTGATTTTCACAGTGCCATCAATATAAAGCCAAGGAACTTGTAAATAATAATTGCTTTAAACTATAAGGGGCAACACAGCAATGATATTACCAAAAAATGTTACCAGCCTTGCGTACAAGAATGTTTTGTTCTCTGAAGAAGAAAGCTGAGAATGGTCAAAGTAGAAATCCTAACAAATGTGTATACATGACATATCTCAAAGCAAGTCATTTTTATTGAATGACTGAAAATTATTGAGTAGCAGTTATGTGCTGTATGCATTCACTAAGGAACTACAGCCCCTGTACAATAACTGCAGGTACTGTAATGAAGAATCATTTAGTGCAGTTCTTACATCGACCGTTTTTTTTTTTT
Organism: Rhipicephalus sanguineus; assembly: GCF_013339695.2. Lineage (NCBI taxonomy): Eukaryota > Metazoa > Arthropoda > Arachnida > Ixodida > Ixodidae > Rhipicephalus > Rhipicephalus sanguineus. The sequence goes on from NW_023616435.1 coordinate 8,164, forward strand.
TTCAGGATTTCATTAGGTGGCATTATCCCTTATATATCCAAAAGAAAAAAAATATATCTGACAACTTTGAACAGCGGATTTTCTAATTGAGCACAAGTTGACCAGCATGAACTATCTGATTTGAAATTTCAAATATTTGAACACCCCTAATGAGATAACAAAATGAATGCAAGAACCAATAAATTTGTGTCTTAATAGTACCAACAGTGCACTGTTTATACAAAAACTTCCTTAATGTGAACAAGTTACTCTCATGTCCCTTCAAGCCATTAGGAAAACTTTGTATACAACCCGGCTGGGAAAATTAAACACTGTGGAATAAGTTTCTGTCAAAGAATTAAGCCCTAATGTAAAAAACATCCTAGACTGAATTCAACGTACAATAAGATACTAACAAGAATGAAACTTCAATGAAACTTTGCTGCTAAGAATAAATGATATATTCACAAATGAAGAATGCACAAAGCAATTTCATGAACGATATTCTAATTTTTTGGTGGACTGTCTTGCTGTAAAAAGATACTGCACTCTAAAAAATGAGTTGGTCCTATAATGCTCCAATACATATGACAAACAGCTGGCAATGGCTAAAGCTCCCTTCAAGCACAAGACAAGCATGACAGTGATGGTAAAAGCAACAATACCCAAAATTACTCGTAAGAGATGCACGACATCCATGCCACACCAACAAAAAATTTAGTGATATGAACTCTCCCATTGCACTTAATAACGTGTGCTCTACATAAGAAAATAAACCATGCAACACAACATACCAAGATATGCGTAACATTTACAATGACCTAGATGTAAAAAATATATATGACCATGACATTTGGGTTACGGCTGCTAAGCAGGTAGCCCCTTAGAATTATTTATGCAAGCTAAGTGGCACATGTCACATTCTGAACACACAAAAATAACAGGCAAATAAATAATACATATTCAACACCATCAGTACTGTGGTGCGGTATCCTTAAAGTGCCAACAAAGTTTTAAAGCAAGGAATGAAACAGAGCACAGTAGCTAACAGCAGCACAGAAGGCACCCAAGCACTCCACCCTGCTTCAATCTTTCTCGAATGTCTTTGTCACAAAGTCGCAGTGTCCTTTTCATCATATGTGCCAGATGAAAACCACAAGGTAACGTCACAGCAAAAGCGGTGTTGGAGCGATCACTCTGAGATGCAACTCGTTTTCAGCCACTGTACCTTGCCGAATCTGATCCATAAGTGGACTCTCGGCATGCAGTCAGATCAACGGAACCACGAGATGCTAGCCAGCTCTGAACTCGAGCAGCTCGACCACCGTTTTGTCTTGAACCAAACTCAACGTCTGGCTGCAAGGAGCCACGACGTGCTGTTGCAACTGATGTCTGGGGAAGCATGCCAGCAATGGACTGAACTGCTTTGCATGTTATGAATTTGGGCAGTGCTGCTGTAGTGCACATATACTGGCGCTGGAACTGTTGTCTGCCCTGTAGAGAAGGATGTCATTTGCTGCATGGGTTGCGCTACCTGCTTTGGGGATGGAGCTTGTTGAGCTGGTTGCAGCGACACTCTTCGCTGTTCTGCGAGACGAGCATTTAGGTTGCTAAGAAACTGTCTTCGCTCCGCTGAGTTGTTTTTCTTTTCACCAGATGGCACTGGCCCCACAGACCTGCTACGGCGGTTCTCTGCTGAAGGATCAGACTGTTCCACCAGCAACACTGTTCGTGGATCTCTCCTGAGATCACGTTTGAGAAGTGTTTGCTCCAAGTTTGGCTCGAAAGAAATCCATTTCCGGAGGCGCCTTTCCAGTTTTCATTGCAGCCCCTGCACTAGGCCGAGTGCATGCTACAGATGATTCACAAAGTGAACCTTTACGGACAGCTGCCTTAGCTTCACAAATGGATGTTGCTTCAGATGTTGAGAATTTAGCATTAAGACTTTGAATAAGAGCATCACGTTCACTGTGTCCAATCGTGTGAGCACGCAGAAGCTTTTTTCATGTTGTGCTTGCTTTCTGAAAACACATGCAGCATCACCTTCTGTATCGAGTGATGGGTTCATTTTCTAGTGATTCAAGGAATGGTGTGGAGCAGGAAAAGGCTTTGAATCACACTCCAGGTCAAAATTGACATATCTGGTGGATCTGGTAGTGGAAGGCCACAGCCATCTTCAGTGTGACTTGATGGAAGCGAGAATCGAAGACCAGCCTGTTCTAGTGGACTTGGTTTCGAGAAACAGGGCATTGAGGCTTGTATCAACTTAGCCCTGCTTGTAGAACTGTTGTCGTTATCACTGACAGACTGAACCCCCCCGGTCAACAGTAGCTTGCTCTTGAGTGTGTTGCAAGCTTGGAGATGAAGGTGAACAACCCTGAGTGCTTGTGATTGAAGGGGGTCGTCGCACAGGGGGAGGGTGGTGGTGGCTGTGAGCCGCGTCGGAAGCTCGACTTAGCAAGGAGTGTTGAAGACTGGACAGCCCTGCAAAATTAAAGATTCCTCTTTGATTCTCACTGACAGGAGACAAAGCGTCAACTTTTGAACAATGCACACTTCAACTGCAACAAAGCCTACCATTCAAATGTAATATAGTACCACGTTGTTAGATCATAAACATTGTCAACACACCTGATCCATATTTGAATTCAGACTACATTTTCTAGCACTGCAAAAAGTTTTCAGTGGTGCTTTACCACTGCCTATACATCAAACGAGAGCTCAAATAACTGAAATTCAAATATGTATATATGCTCAGTCACCAAGCAAGCCTACTGGGGACACATAATGCCAATTGAAGAAAGCGGTTTCTTGTTCAATTTTCCATCTGCTATTCCACTTGTAAATTTATTAAGGCAAAAGCCTTAAAAGCATCAGACACTGGCCTTGAAAAATGCAGCTTGCAGTACAGAAACTGATGTGACTCTCAAGCATGACCTTAAAAAACAGGGTTCGAGGTCATGCTTGAGAGGCTTACCCACCTCCGCACCCAAGCTCATAAAAGACAGTGCTCTTCCGAAAACTTCCGACCGGCACATTTCCTCACGGTACCCTTTGCGCGCTATGTATCCCATAACGCTACTCAAACGACTGCAAATTCTGCTCTACAAATGAATACGCTCTACCATATGGTAAGGGAGTGTGGATGCAACCCATCAATACTGCCTATCCCTGGACCAAATGGCGAGCAGTGGGAGGCTAAACTGACAACCTCAAGCCTTGAAGACCAGCAACGTCTGGTGAAAGGGCCAAGCTGTCAGCTCAGGCCCACGGCATCCTGGTCTAGGGACATTGCCCACCTTGAACAACTGTGCCATTGGCTCACTCCACTGAATAAAGTTCATTACTCCTCCTCAAGCCAGAATCGAACCAAGGCATTCGGCGTGGCAGTAACTGTTCTACTACAGAAGCACACCAGTGCTTGAAGCTGCTTTAGAAAAAAAACTTGGAGGATGCTGAGCTTATCCTTGAAGAGTAGAACGCGATAGTGTAATCGGGCCTCATTTGCATTGCCTTTGCATTCGCTAGCCAGGCTTGCTTCTCGGTGGACAGAGAGAGAGAGAGAGAGATAAACTTTATTTACAATAAAAAATTCTTTGGGGGAGCCCTAGTCAAGGGCCCCACTGGCCTTGGCTGCCCGTTCAACCTGGTCGATCAGCGCTTGCTGATCGGCCAGGTCTGAGCTGGACAGTCGCGCCTCCCACTGCTCCAACGTGTGTGTTGGTATCGTGCCTGGTGTGTCAGGTGGGGGGGTGTTTAGAGCAGCCCCAGGTAATGTGGTAGAGTGTAGGGCTTCCTCCGCACCATGGGCAGGAACTTCGATAGCACGTGGGGAACATGGCGTGTAATCTTTTAAGTGGGGATAAACCCCAGGTGAATTTTTCTCCAATTTATTGCCTCTCTCCTGTTAGGCGTTTGTCGGAGGGGGCGATACTTGTCGGGTAAAACGCTGATGGGCAAGCAGGTCTTTTGCGATTGTGGGGTTGTAGGTGGCAGAAGGCGCGGGGGTTCGTAAATCTGCTGAGTGGGCTAGAGCCTGTGCTCAGAAAGTTAATGCACGAGCCGCGGCATCCGCCCTCATTTCCCTCCAACCCTGCGTGAGCCGGGCACCAGAAGATTGTATGGGTTATTGACGGGATGCTTTATTAAACCACGGCATCCACTGGGAATTCTGCCTCGTAATAAGAGACGATAGGCTGTCTGAGAGTCCGTGACGATGGTGCTGCCATGTCCTTTACGTTCAGCGGTATGTATGGCCAGCGCGATGGCCTGGTTTCCGCCTCCGCCACTGAGGAGTCTCTGAACGAGAGCGCATTTACTATTTCACCATGTTTGTCAATCACCACCGCGACAAAGTTTTGATGGTCATGACGTTTCTTTAGAGGATGTGGTTGCCTGTAAGAAGCGACGTCCACATAGTAGAGTCTTCCCTGTTCAGGCGGTGCAGGAGTGCGCGGAGCCACGCTGTGCGAGCCCTCGTCCCCTTATACAACTCAACCGTGCCACAAGAAAAGAAACAGCTGTGCGTGTAACATTGGCCTTTTTTAACCCTTTACTGCCGGTTGTCGCGAATTCGCGACATACCGAAAGACGTGATTAAGTAACACACGAAACACGTTGATGCCTTCACCGCGGCTGTCACGTATTTGCGGCGAACGTAGCTTCAGCACGAGATATCTAGCGCCATTGCATGTAAGGTATTGCAAGCTGGAGCCCAGTGTTGTACATGAGTTGCCGGAGAGCGCGAAGCACGTGCAACAGCTCTCACTTCTTCATTGTTTTCTGCCGAGGGACGTAAGTTCCATCTCCATAAAATTTTTTCGATGTGCACGCATACAAGAGGTTGCACACGACATGTCACATTGTTTTCAAGTACGTTACTTCCTGCGCGATCCGCTTCTGTGGTATGTCGCGAATTCGCGACATCCGGCATTTGAATCAGTCAGTGATGACTGCCGGTATGACAAGTTCATGATGCACTTCCGCTCTTTTATGGGAAAAAGGCTTCGCATGCATGCGCTTGCCACCTGAAGATAAAACTGACGACAGCTGTCTCAATGACAGCGAAGACGACGATGTCGATCCCGATCTTCATGTACAAGCACGAGTGTCTTCATCGAGCAGTGAAGATGAAGACAAAGATGTGGTAGACCAGCCAAGCTAGTGCCTCTCTAAAAATGCAGTGCGGTGGAAAAAAAAAAGACTGTCAAGAACAGCGGGAAATGCCACACTGGAAAAACCGCTCAACCTCAATGTGACGCTGTCCGAGCTCCTATTGAATATTTCAAGAAATTTTTTTATGACGCCTTCACAGAACACATCGTTCAGCAGAGCGATGTGTTTGCGACGCAGAAAAATCCGAACAAAGGAGTGGCTCAGTCTCGTGGTGAGCTAGATCTTTCTCGGTGCCTTCACCTTCGTGTCATTCTGTCGGCTCCCAAGAAGTTGGCTATACTGGGCGGCGGAGTCTAGGGCACATTTGGTGGCCGAGACGATGTCACGTCATTGGTAGGAGGCAATTAAGTCAAACTTGCATTAACAACAATGACGACGCCAAGTTACGTCGCCCATGAAGAGATCACCTCATTGATGCGGCGATGCCATACTTGCGTTGCATTAAACATTGAGCTACTATTGGCTTAAGTGCCGGTTGTCGCGAATTCGCGACATACCTAAAAGTATGCGTGAAAGTTGCATTTTGGATAATGCAACTGCTGATTTGTGTTAAGGCTGCTATTAAAGCTGAAAAATGAAAAACAAATTTTTGTTCGGCGCTTTCATAATTCAGGCATTAAAGGGTTAAACTCTCCTAGAATGCCTACAGCAAGTGCATTTGCGAAGTGCCCACTAGGCCATTTTTATCGTTTGCAAATTATCGAAGGACCCACTATGCATCTGCAAAGCAGTACATGCACCTACACAGCTGCACACTTGTTGATGCTGTGGCTGACAACAAACGATCAATTATGCCTGGTGCGATTGTACTCTTCTGCTACGCAATACTATCACATGTTGAATGACTCGTTGCACTACATGACATCCCTACAGGTTTTCTTTCCGAAGCAGTTTCAAGCACAAGTAGGACAGCTGCTGGCCAGATGGCCTGGGTTCTATTTCGGCTCAAATAATAATTGTTGGAGTTTTATGTCTCAAAACTATGATATGATTATGAGAGACATCGTAGTGGAGGACTCTGGAAATTTCAACACAACCTGGGGTTCTTTAACATGTGCCTAAATCAAGCACACGGGCCTCTAGGATTTTATCTCTATCAAAATGTGGCCGCTGCACCCGGGATTTGATCCCTTGACCTTTGGGTCAGTGGTCAAGCACTGTAAGCACTAGACCACTGCGGCGGGTACTGATTCCAGCTCGAACACATGATTTTATTATCTGAATCCATGAATCCATTTATTATCTGAATCCTTGAATCATGAATCCATGAATCCAAGTTGGCGTTGCCCACTAGGACAACGGCAACTTTTTGCACAACCAGCGATGCCAGCGCCGGAATTCTGCGACACAGGCTATACTTCCTTGGCTTTATGGTCCGTTGATTTCATTCACAGCAAATGACACTAATACCAAATGTCATTGCAGTTTGCGTTGACCAGTTCTCATCTTCTTTGCCTTGTTCTTCTTGCACTGACACTGGTCATCCACGCCATAGGTTGTGTGAGCAAGATGTGGTGTCTTCGCTTCTCACACCACCACCACGCAACGGTTCCCTGGCCATCTTAAATGTCAAGGCCTTGATCGCTATGGTAGACAGCCAGTGGCTGGCAAATGATAACTTCGAGGGTGAAAGCAAGCAAGTGGGGGCGATGCACGCTCGCACGAGCAGTCAAACTCTCTCCCAATAACTCGAAAATAGCTATGAGCGGCGTCACTGTACACCTTGCAGAGCGCTCGGCCACGCGCTCACGATGTAGCTCATACTGAGCGCGATAGAACATGCACAATACGTTTAGTGAGCTTTTCTTTTATAAAATTTTCACACTCCAAAGTGGGAGTGCAGGAGTTACATGGTAGGCCTTAAAAGAAAACATGGTAAATGGCTGCCATTTGGGGAACGTTATCAGAAAAAAATAATAGAAAAAGGAGTTTATATATATTAAAGCTATTCTGGCACATCAGCTAGGAAAAGCCACCTATAGGTTATTCTTACCTTCATATCGTATTGAGGCTACTTGGTGAATATGTCTTGTAGGCTTCATGTGCCTGTAATGCTGATCCTTCTCACGGCATCGCATTATCGGTTCCTGAAAAGTGAAAAACAAGGTATAAAAAAAAAAGAGTTGCTGTTTTTCCTAATGCGCAAGTTTGTGATAAACGCCATAAATTCGTCATTTTCCTCTAGTTCTGTCTGAAATGAAGGCTGTTTTATTGATTTCAGCACCCAATCTTTCAATGTGGCTGAAAATCTTGGCGGCGAAAATTTTGTTCAGTATCCCTTTAAATTGTAACAGAAAAAACCCTCTAGGACCCTCAAATGCAACTCACACAAGCCAGCTAAACCTAATGCATAACCAAAACAAAATACAGTGATTGCTACCGAAGACTTCGATTTGGAGCAATTGTTGGAGCAGCAAAATTCCGTTTTGGAGCACTTTGGAGCAGCAAAATTTTCATCTTGGAGCACTTGGAGAAGTATTTCTGCATCTGGGAGCACTCTGGAGCAGCGAATTCACATCCTGGAGTGCACTACAGAAGCATATTGCAATAACATCAAGCACCGGATATTACTATGGGGCTCTTGTGAAGGCTAGAAATATTTCGATTCATTGCAGATCTCATGGAAAAAATCATCTCAGGAGAACTCCATACTCCATACTCCTCCTAAATACTTCACTCGCTAATGAAAAAATAAAAGCTCATGCAGTTGAGTGTTCTGAATTAACCTCGTCCGCGATTATTTCGACACTAGCAAATAAACAGAAACCAGATCAATAAAATTGCACTTTATGAAATAACACTCTAAATACATCTATGTGGTTATCAGCAGACATTGTAGACAAATGCCGTGATGTACAGCAGTGCCACAATGCCAAAGAGCCACACTGTCCCTAATGCATTCCCCTAAGAAAAACACCAAGGCGAAAGCCAGGTTCTTTTTCTTTTCGATCGAGGGTTGATCCTCCCCTCCTTCTCTGCAAGCTATCTGCACTCACCTGGTTTGCGCAAGCTCCATGATCGGCGCACCGATTACGGAAGCAGTGTAAAGCGACGATGTCATTGGCGTCATCACGTGCCATCACGATATATGACGACATGATGACGTCACAAGTTTTGACGATCTATGACGCGATGATGACGCCATCACATGATTATTTTTTGCATCAATCGACGCCGCCGACGGTCAATTTTCGTGTTTGATAAAGCATCTGATGCTTTCGCATTAATATTGCGTATTGAACATTAACAACCTGGCCTTACACACCAAACTGTCCTCCACCATGTCACCTCCTTGCCATGTGCGAAACAGCTTCGCTTATCATCCACTTCACAGAGTGAAATGGCTCCTCAACTTTTTATAAATGTTTGTTGTGATAACAATTATATGGACGCTCTCCGCGGATTTTGCCGTTGCAATTGCCGTAATTTTCTGTATAAAGACCAAATTAATAACAACCACGCGCATTCTAGCCGCGGGTAAAGCTCACGACCGCTGGCGACGAACGCGGCTGAAGCGGAGATAAGTAGCCGGCCGTCTGTCTCCGTCGCACGGACAGCGCATGAGATAACATCTTCCCGCGTGCGGGCCTGCCGTCGATTGCTCATCAAACAGAGAGGAAACGCCCGCCCGTCTTCGTAAGGAGCATGAAAGGACGCCAGAGGAGCAGGGGGGGGGGGAGGGGACTGCATCGTTCGAAGGGCGCAGTCGCTTGCGCGCGCGCCATCTCGAGGCATCGGGACGGCTCGTAAACTTGCTGTGCTCTCAACGCTTACTTCGTGTTTAGAGAACTCAGAGCAAGAAAACGCATCGGTTCCTGGAGCGGCCATATTCCCTTTAAACCAGTGTTTTGTTGAGTTACGCGAGATCGAATCCAAAAGAGTTAGCTGCTAGCCTACTTCGTTTAACAATACAATTTGTTGGTATCGCATTCATTGCTTCGCCATTAAGCGAAATGAGTTTTTTTACCCGCCAGCTATTGACCCCCGAAAGCGAGAGGCGGACGTGTAACATGGGTAGCCGCTTCACTGGGCCGTCAGCGACGGGCCCGCTACTGACGCTGCGCATTTACGGCTGCTCCGACCAGGATATATGCTTTTAATGAGATGACATTTTTAAAAAGCAAGCAAAAAAATTCGAATTGGAACCCTAGCACGTGAGCTCGAAAGGGCAGGGCCTTTTAGGGGGTATTTACCGCAGAGTGATTAAACTCGGACGTGCTGGTATAAGCAATTACGAAAAAGCTCTTCCGAATGAAGATCCATGGATAAAGTATATCCGAGGAAAAGCGTGAAGCGTGTCCACCGTTCGCGTGATCTTCCATAAACGCGAAGCAAGGAAAATTCGATTTGTTCCATATAATACTGCTAGCGATCCCAGATTTCATTCCGCGATGTCCGGAAACAGAAGTGACAGACATTTTAGCAGCACACATGTAGTTAAACTGAACATTGCTTTCTTACATGCCGTGCGACGCTTGAAACGAGCTATCAGCAGCGTTTCTAGAACAGACGACGTCCGCCGATGAATCGCCGTCGCACTTTCTCGCTACCGAGAGGCCTAGACGTCACGAGCCTCTGCGGAGAGCGCATTTTGCTGTCGAGCCGACTTGCAGAACAGAAGCTGCGTCGGCACCGTGCATGGCATCGTGGCTTATTCCGTACGCACGCGCGAGCGCTATTTATTCAGCGGAATAATTCTTGGTCCATGGTTGCGACTTTGGCAGCCCCAAGATCAAGGTGCACATGTTCTGACGCGCCGGCCGTGCGATTGCCGGTGATAGACGCCCCAAACCCGAGACTTTGGCGCAGTTTGGCGCAATTTTCGTCGACATTATCAGGATGGCGCAGTAAATACAATTTGGCGCACTTTGGCGCAGTTGGCGCAGGAGTGGAATCACTGAAAATAGAATGAAGCTATACCATTTCTACAATATAACAGTTCAATCAAAAGCTTTTCGGTCAGACACTTTTGATCTACAGTGCTACAATTCTGAGTCTTCTAGAAGCCTGTGGCACTTAAACACAAGTTTAAAGAACATGACATAATTGAAACAAGCCGTAGTGGGGACTTCGAATTAATTTTGACCACCTGGGTTTTTTAACATGAACGTAAATCTAAGTGCATGGATGTTCTTGCATTTCAACTCCATCTAAATGCAGCCACCGCGCCAAGAACCAAACTTGTGTCCTTGAGATTAGCAGCGTGACACAAATAATTATACAAATTGGAGGGAAACAGCGCAAAAGACGAAAGACCAGGCAGAGAAGGACACATACAACAGCGCTGACTCATGCACATACAACAGTGCAGTGTATGCACTGATTGGCACATACAACAGTGCAATTCGCCCAAGCAACCACTTTAGCTAATCATACAAGCAATGACAACAAAATTAGAGAAAGTACACTCACACATAATATGTGCTTACTTCGTGGAACGAGGGTCGATTTTATTTTCATATATGATTTTGTATTTATAGTGATCTTGAACTGTATATGTACAGATTGTGATTCCTATTTTCTTCATTTATAAATCTTTGCTGTTACTGTATTTTCTCACATATAACCAGCACCACCCACTTTTTAAGCACATTTTTCCATTTTTTGGTGCAGGTTATATGTTAGAAAATACAGTATGCTTATGCATGTTTATTTGCAACCTATTTACTGTACCTCTGCTTATAAACCTGTATATATATATAAGTTGGTGTATTACACCAATAATTACATATAGGCTAACAGTCCAACTACTTCTGTCAACATTTATCCTGCATTCAGTGACATAAACTCCAATTTGATGATGGCAAATTTGATGATGTATCACCTGCCTCCACAATATCTGGTGGCAGTAGGTGCCAAGGCTGCTAGAAAGCATCCACATGCATCATGTTACGTTCAAAAAGTGAACATGTAAGAAAATCAGTTGGCGTAGCGTACCCATGCTGCAATTGCCTGCAATGACTCCTGGACAGGAGGTGGTGGCAATGGAGGAGACTCTGTGCCAGAAAGTGTTGAAGATGGCAGTGCCAGGTCGTCTGCATTTGCGTATATCGGCTGAGAAGTCGCTGCAAGGAAAAAAGAGGAAAAGCTAAATGTTCTCTGAATAAAAAACAGAACCTTACTGAAATGTCTGTTCTAACATCCAGGCAGATATGCAAGCAGATCTTGGCCGGTATGGCACTGCTTGGTATCTCCCAGTTAACCCACATATGCCCAGTATCCTACATATAGGACGCTCCTTGATGCACTCTAATATCGCTATTCTTTAGCTGATGACTAGCACCACCTACAGCACATCAAGCAGGCCTCATTCTCAATGTGTGCAAGCCTTGACATTGCTTGCTTTTCATGCTGCCACGTGCTGACCGCTTCTCCGGGCAAACGCGTGCTTAGTGTAAAACGCGTCATGGAGAGAAAGAAGTAAAGAACTTGTGCTTTCTTTTGAGGGTAGAAGTACACTTTCTGTGAAAAAAGAATATTTGTTTGTCATTTTTCCTGAGTTAGGGCATAAATGGGTTAATGGCTCAATGCCTATGGTTTAAAAAAGGTGCAAGACGGTTGGGTTTAAATGTGTGGTCAAGAAGAATGTTGAAAGTGGCCTATTTCAAAACGGATATATACAAAACCTAAGCCTTACTGATGTGGGCAACATTTCATACTTGGGTTTCTGGACACTGTAGAGAAAAATGACAAGCCAAGCTTTTACTTTCCTTCATTAACAGAAACCAAGTTGTAGCAGCCTGCCGCACTTAGTTAAAACTGCATTAGCAATGAAGCCACAGATGCCACATAACCATGCAGATTGGCCTGCATGCTCAGTTATCCTTGAACTAACTTTTTAATCAAGCTTATTGAGGGTTACAGAAAGCTTGTGTGCAGGCAGAATAACTGAACTGGATTCCCACAGAGTGTAACAATATATACAGAATGTTTGCATTGCATATTAAGCTTATGTGCAAGGTTGAGCAAAAGCCTATTTCTGTAATTTAGAAGATTTTTGTGTCAATTGTACTGCAAAAAGCAATAAAACTCCGTGTTCCCCTCCTTTTTTTTCTTTTTACTATTCTTTTGAGCCCTGCTATCACAATTCTAGCATTGTCAGGCAAAGTGAGAAAATTTTTCAGCATAAATGTGTTGCACTTGCAGTGAAATGCTCATTAAGCCAGGATGCTATGTATCTGCAGTAAAATTCACCTAACAGCCCTTGGTGGATATTTACTTTCCTAGATTGGCACATGCAGGAAAGATCACATTGAAAAAAGCTTTTACAAGGACCACACCCAGTAACTTATCACTCTCTCTCTAAGGTTGCAAGAAATGGAAACTTTAGAGGGATAATGGCCTAATGATAATGGATCATAATGAATAGACATTAATTCATTCAAGAATGAATGAATATGAATTCATTATGATATCTATTATTATGACACCCGTAGGTGGAGTGCCCATAATTATAAAAAAATTGCAGCACTATTCAGTAGACAAACAGGAGGATTCATAATTGTGAGAAAGGTACACCTGTGGGTGTCTTATCAGTTCATCAACCTACCTTGACTTGGTAGTTGTACCTGATACTGTAGCCACAGCTGAGGCTGCATGTTTCAACACAGCTGGCTTCTCTGGCAAAGAAGGTGCAGTACTGGTGCTCGATGTGGTCCTGGATAGTAAGAACATTACCAGTCAGGCTCAATGCAGGGTAGCACACTTTCCTAGAGTGAATGGTGAACTAGACGTGCCTGATGGGTACTGGTGGCCGAGGCCCTCTAGTGGGTGTCTGGGGAGACTTTGGCCTTGCCCCACCTGTGGTCAAAGACTGTGCTGCCAGCTCCAGGCCATCTGAGCTGTCCCCCGATGTTGAAGTCAGTGTGTCAGCACTGCCACTGTGATTGGAGCCACTCAGTAAGTCGCCTTCAAGGGGTTGAAACGTCTCCGCCGTAAGCAGAGGCCTTGCCTGGTGGCCTGACCGCTCATATGCTATAAAAAGAGAGAGAGGGTGGGAGAGAAGAAATGACATGAGACCTTCACTGATAAACAAACTAGCTACGTACAGTCGCCAACTGCTCATTTGGACACGACAGGAACTGCCAAAAAGGCACAATAATTGAAAAAAAAAGAAAGAAAAGGAAAAAGGGATTTACCACAAAAATGTACTTTTATTGTCCCACTGGCCAGAAAATCTTAATACAGTAGACTCTCATAAACGGAACCTGAAGGGACCAGGAAAATACGTTCCGTTTAACAGGAGTTTCGTTTACTGAGAGATGAGCCAGGCTGAAACATTCAGGTACGAAAACAATCATACTAAAGGCAGTTGTTCCATTTAAGCAGAAATTCCGTTTAAAGGATTTCCGTTCACTGAGAGTCCACTGTATGCGACTGTGCACACACATGCATGCATATGCCCGTTTTACGTGTGACCAGGTCAGCCTGCATGTTATCAGCCAGTTGCCTCACAGGCAAAATCTTACAAAAGAGGCCAGTCTCATCACAGTTAAAAGACGTCTCGAGAGCACTGGCGCAGCAGTGCACACAGCTTTGTCAGCGTGGTAGTTCGACGCAAGGGTTTGGTCAACAGCACTTTTTTCGCCACACCTTTGTTTGAATGCCAGGTTGTACCATTTTTGAAATTCTGCAGCCAGCCATGGTGAATCTAGAATCTAAAGGTGGCCACATTCATGTGCAGGGCCAGACTCTCTGACTTTTCTCTGAGCCGATTGCCAGACAAGAGTATCCTCCAAGCAACAGTGGCTCAGCACCTCTTCCACTTTAGATGGCTGCCATCACAGGAATTTTTCTGCTGCCCCACAGACGTTTCTGCTGTCTCCAGGATCTTACCCTGGTTTTTTAAATATTCAGAGACTGTTTGCTTCAAAACCAAGAGCTCTTAAGCAACCTTGCATGGAGGTTGGTTGCTTTCCACCTGATGAATAATAGCTGCTCTCTTCATCATGAAAGTGTGGTAACTGCAAAGTTTTTTCATTGGTATTGGCGGCTAGATGGCACAGGTGGCAGCAGAGCCATTTTGCATTACGTGATGACTGGACGAGATCGTATGGAAGCAAATAAGGCCTCACACCAACTATCAAACACTAGAAGAGTGAGACTCAAATGTAGCAGTTGATCAGGCATAGCTCAAGAATTTAATGACAATGCAATGCCAAGCACAGACTTTCAAGCTCAACGGCCAGGTTGGCCTGCGGTTTGGCCCTGGTAGACAGTCAATGAATACCGGGTTGGACTGGTCAAATCAAAATCACAGGAACCATTATGTGCAGGCAATAAAACCCTACCCTCTGATATTGGCAACGTTAATTTAGAAGCAACAGTTGTTGCGTGGATTTGGACACCAACTATCCAGCCATAGCCAGCACATCTTTTCAGTGCTGGTTGTCTAGAAAAATGTAACATGGCTCAGTCAGCTTGTCATGCCACTTGACGTCGCACTTGATCAGGCAGCTGGCATCTGATAAAATTGAATGGCATGCTAAGGGCATACGAACAATCGATTGTGGTACATTACGCCAATGGAATGAGTGGGAGCACCAGCACTGTGAATGTGTCCGAATAAACAAGCATGCCTGAAATTTCAGTGTCCAATGAATGATTGGCAACTGTAATCACAACATGGCACAAAAAAAGGAAGTTAGCAGATTCAACCCCACTTAACAGTGCAAAGTATTGCACATTATCGTTGTAGCACCAGATGCAAACACATGTTGAATTGGTAGGGCCCTAATGGCTTGAGACATACTTTGTTGGTTTCCAAATGGGCAGTGTTTTAAGACAGAGGGGCGTGCGTTTGTGGCAAAATTAAATTGCATTAAGCGCCTGAATGTGCTGGCTTTACACAAGTTCATGCTTTGAAACAACTTTGTTAAACAAATGTGAAGTTGACGGTGCAAAGATATGGGTTTTATCCCAACTGCAGCCGGTCTTCTTCTCCACTTTCATTTTCCTTTCTTAATCTTTCATTTTAATTAAGCAAAGATCATTTACCCATGCTTTCTTTGGTTCTCATTGTCAAATGGCTCTGTTATGATTGTGATTTAGGATACACATGCCCACATATCACACACTCATATTGTGCATTGCACAACCATACCACTTAATGCATAAAAATTACCACAACAAAAATATTCATGACAGGTGCATAACGTAGTTTTGATGGTGCAGCAGCTGGACACTGCCATCCCCAAAAGTGAAAAAACCCTGCCATACACCACAATTCAGCTACTCACAACTGAATAGCTACTCATGCAAGTCTTCAGGCTAAAAAAAAAAAAAAAATGTCAAGAGCAAATAACAAGCAAATGTGCACTGCCATAAAATGCCCCTCTAAACATCGTTGGGAAGAGCCAATAGTTAGAGAAATGCCATCACCTTAGTCATCACAAGATGGCAACAGAACAAAGTCTTGTGTAGTTTATGACAATAAGTATTTCATTAGAAAATAATTAAAAAGATATGTTATTTTACCAGCTAAACTAACAGCAACACTGTGTCACATGTTCACAGCATTTCGGAAACATTTATTTCAATCAATCAATCAATCATCATCAATCAATCAATCAATCAATCAATCCAATCAATCAATCCAATCAATCAATCAATCAATCAATCAACTTTATTCTTGTCCATTTCAAAACAGACAGAGGAGAGGCGAATAAAACCTGCCTTTTGACAGCTTGACGAGCCTGCTGCCCTCATTACAAGGTTTCACGGCAGCACAGAGAAAGTTGTGTTTACACAAAAATTGAAAAAAACATTTCAAAGCTAGATCACTTGGAAACATAAGTAGATAGAAAAGAACAAGCGACAACGACAACAAAAAAGAATATATACATATCAGTAACTTATTCTATCGTGTTTACAAATTTCAAGCGTAATTTGCTTGATGCACAAGAAAACAGATCAAAATTAGTTGATATATAATAGTTGAGAAGGCAAGGCAAGGTATGGCACAAGCGTTGCATTGTAGAGTTTAAACGTGCGGCCGGTACCATCCATGTCTCACCTTCTCATGTCGCATAACTCTGTTTTCTCTTTTCTAGACAAGCAATCCGTCTTAAACACTCCACGTTTTCTTTAATTTCAAATTTAAAACGTAAACTTAGTCTATAGCAATACAGCTGATGAATTCTGATAATGTGAGAATTGCTGAACAAGTCAGCAGTTGGCACCCAAAAGGCACATTATAAGTAAATTTGAATGAACTTTTTTTGCACTTTATGTATTTTTGCAGGTTAGAGAGGAGAGAACAACTTTATTAAAAAATAAACGAACCCCAGTCCGGGTCCACTAATAAAGAAAGGCAAGGCTTAGCCATCAGACAAGCCTAAAAGTTTCAAATGTCCGAGTAGTGCCTTCATGATGTCTGGGGAAGAGTCCGCCAGCCACTCCTCCGGGGTCGCAGGCCTTAGATTGGTAGGTATGTTGCTGTACCCCAGACTAGCACACAGTAATTCAAATAGCAAGACAAGGTATTATAAATAAGTAATTTCACCTGTGTGGCGAGAAGGTTTGAGGCGACGAACTATTCCTGTTATGCGAGCACACTTTTGGATTACTACATTTACGTGGTTATCCCAAGACATATTGCAGAAAATACCACTCCTAAACTCTTAAAATGATCAACAATTTCAATGCTGCGACCGTTAAAAACTATACCTGCGTTGGGAGGGGGGGGGGGTGTAATTTTGTTCTTTGTTATGAAAATTAATGAAGCAAAACAAAGGCTGTTACTTTCAGGCCATTGGATAATGACCATGCTGCTAATTTTTATAATGTGTTATTACAGATGCCTATGAGGTCATGTATGTTGTTGCTAGAATAGAAAATGCTGGTGTCATCGGCATATATAATAAACTTTGCACTATATTTAATACATACCACATCATTAAATATAAAATGAACAACAGAGGACCTAATCTTCTCCCCTGTCGAACTCCGCAGAGTACCTTCATAGCCTTTGATTTAACACACTTAACATTCCTGAACCACTTATCATAATTCAGAGAACTATCACATTATTCTCTCCAGACATTTCCTGTCTTTTCGCCGCAAGTCATGATGGCAACCGGTGTTTGACATGACGCCAAAAGGGTACAAACTCTCAAGTGGTCCACATACAAGGAATATCAGACGTGGTTCATCTGCCATCATGTTTACTTTGTTGTGACATGCCTCTTATTCCTTGCGGTCTTGCTTGGCTGTGTTGCACAACCAACAGATTTCACCGATCATTTATAGTTGGTTTTTGTAGTGCACGTGGAAATAACAGTGTGTAGGTGAAAAGTGAGTGACGATCAGTACTGATGGGTTGTCCACCTGCCTTCTAGCTATAAAGAAATGAGCAGCAAGGAGGACAAGTGAAGCGAAGTGGAAAAAGTAATTGCTACCTCGCAATCTACTATGCTTCCCTTGTCTTTATTAATTTTCTGGTGGTTTCATTTTGTTGTGTCTAAAAAAAAAAAAAAAAAAGAGCCCCTCAAACAATTCCCCTTCTTTCGTACAAAATCTAGTAAGACAGGCACACAGTCTCCATTTGTACAAAACGAACAAACAATGCACCTGCTTCTGGTCGGCTAGCAAAAAACAATGAACTGTGTCCAAAAACACCACACTACTAGGTTGACGAGATTTGCTAGTGAAAAACAAACGGTAGTGCCTATGAACGTGCTCTTGATATTCAGTTCCAAATGTCTGTGTCATGGCAAAGGTTGAAAGTGCACTGAATAGAAGGTTTTAAAGGTGAATACAAATTGCTGAAATCTAATGTACAATTCATATTTGAAATGCTGAACAGTCCCACACCCTAATGAAATCACAAGTTTATTACACTGCCCTTTCAAGCAAACAAGCGACCAGCCCTCACCAGAAGAGATAGTGTGTGGTCTTTGGCACCGCAGCACTGAATTCATGGCCCGCTCAAATTGCAGGCTGTCCTGCAAATTAGGCCAGGTGGAAGTCACCGAGGGCGTAGTAGGAAATGGTGACGAAGGACTACTTGAAGCACAGCCTGGCAGTGATGATGCTCCAGTGTCCCCTCCCGACACCTGCACGTCCCCATGACAACAGCCACTGTCAAGACATACTCATCACTCACACTTCAGCTGCACAGTATAAAGAGCATTAAGCAGCAAGTGACATTTGCAAAAGTGTAATCACTAGTGGCAGTGGTGATAGTCCACCTGAGGCACACACACGCAATTTTTGGCACACGCAGCGGCAAGTTGCAAACTGTATAGTATCAGCAGCTGGTGAGGGCTCAGAAGTCTTACTGTCTTGATGACATAGTTACAAGTACTGAATTTGCATTAAAATGTGAGTGCGCTTGGCAAGCCCAATGAAAAATATAGACGTCAGAGTACAGATTCTGGTATTGTAGGCACATCGTGCTAAAGGGCCATTTGCATAAATGTACACACAGTAAAACCCACCACGGTGGTCTAGTGGTTAAAGGCCAACTCCGGCAATTTTTCGAGGTCGATGGATCTCAATGAAATTCGCTGGGTACGTTCATTTGCACGTTTCCATCATTTATGCCAAATTACAGGCTTGAGACATGCGCAGATTGTTTGCAAATGAATTTTAAAGATTGTCTGCAAAAGCCCTCCTGGCTTCCCACAATTATTGGCAACATTGCGTCTGTGACATCAGTATTGGTAAGGCGGCGGAAGTGATACAGCCGAGGGCACCGCTAACTTCAGCGCTTCGGCCGCTACAGCGAGCGTCTGCTGTGCACAAGGCAACAGACAGCGTTGGTTTGGCCGGCGCTTCGCTGGTCGTCCTGGCTGTCACAGTTTTCATACTCCGCGCCGGCGTCACCGGCATGCCTTGCACGACTTCCGGTTCGTTCGTAACAACGCCTACGTCATACGTAGACAGTACACTCGGTTGGGTTTCGGTTTCGGTGTTGCGCTTTTTTGCTTATTTAAAATTATTCTCCAATTTGCCGAGTATTTCTGCTATCGGGCCCGTAACAGGAGCGTCTCAGGAACTAAAAGCACCACTACTTTGACATGGCCAAAAAATCGCCGGAGTTGGCCTTTAAGGTGCTCGACCGCTGATCCACAGGTCGCTAGATCGAATCCCGGCTGTGGCGGCCGCATTTTCGATGGTGGCAGAAATGCTTGAGGCCCGTGTACTTAGTTTAGGTGCACGTCACAGAACCCCAGGTGGTCGAAATTTCTGGAGCCCTCCACTACGGCGTCTCTCATAATCTATCGTGGTTTTGGGATGTTAAACTCCAGCAATTATTATTACACACAGAAATATACATACAGCATGCATTAATACTTTAGGTATTATTTTTCTGTGTAAACTAGTTGTGCCACATGTGGCAAGCGTCAGCTGTAAGAGCGACAATGCTGTGCAGAAAAATCGCAATATGAACAAATGCCAGATGCATTCTGAGGGCCAACTTCAAATTTTTTTTCTTCCTTAAAAGAACAAATCATTTTGATGAAATTTCTTCAATGCTTACCAATCAAATTCCGCATACAAATATTTTTACTTGAACCGCATCAGTCAAAGTGCAATAAATTAGATATTTCCTCTACTTTCTCAATTTTCTGAATAAGATTTGAAGCATATTTTGCCCCTAAACATTTTTATACAAAAATATACTTTCGTGAAAATCATACAGATACTTATATAGATCAGGAAGAGTGCAAGTTTGTTTACTAAAAAATCATGAATATTGAAGAATTTCTTTGTTTTTGAAAATATGTAGCAGCCAGTGTAACAAAAATTTCAGTATTCCTATAATAAGACATCTAAAATAGAACCTCTATATTGGCACAAATGAAGTTTAGAGGTTCAACATACAAAGTTAAATTTTAAATGCATTTTTCATTATGCACAGTTTATTTAACCCCTTAACTGCTTTAGACGAGCAGAGCTCGTCCTGCCCAAATTGTCCCCAAACTGCTTTGGACGAGCAGAGCTCGTCCTAGCGGAATAGGTACTCCCCTCTAGCGTTCAGGGCAAGAGGCGCTCTTCTACAGCTTAGATCGCGTGTAATTCACCAGATGGCAGCATTTACTTGGCAATTTATTTTTCTCCTGCGGAAAGAGCGCGGTTTTTGTATGAAAAGATGGCTTGCGGTGGCGGGCACCTATGCATAACTGGCTCGTCAACACGAAAAGAGGCTTTTCGTTTTTGTCATCTTCTTCGAGTGATGATCATTCGGATACAGATGTTTATCTTGTGTCCGGAAGTGAAGACAGCGAAGGCGGTGAATTGAGCATCTCCTCCGGTGATGATGAAAACAGCTCGGAAGCGAACATCGCGAGTGCTCGCCAGTGGATCCTGCTTGATGCGGACAATCCTCCTGTGAAGCCTCCTCGCTTTCCATTCTTGGTCATTCCAGGCAAGACTTTCAACTTGTCATTGCCAGATGACCTTATGGAATATATTCAGCAGTTTCTTCAAATGTGCTTCGTTTGCTCTCGGAAGCGAGGAGAAAACGGGAAAAAATTGAGAAAGGAAACTCGCTTTTGGTGCAGGAGCTGCAACAGGCCCCCTTGCGTTATTCCGTGTTCTGATTTGACTAAGCATGTGGTACAAATATTTTTTTAACATCAACTAGCTATTTTTAGTACAATCAGATTCGAAATCAGGAATAAAAAAAATAGGCACTTTTGGTTGGGAAATTTTCAAAAAAATAAAGCACTTAAGGGGTTAAAGGTAAGCAAAATTTGGGAAGCACCACGGAACAGGAAAATTTTTTCATGCAGAGGTTTTTTATGCGGTACAGCAAAAAGCCACAAACTTTATCTGCAAAATTTGCGATGTCCAAGCAACATGGCTAGGACACTTGGTATGAAACCACCCCTCATTACAACAGAACAGACAATCAATTAAAACTCCAATGCACACTCACGAGGACCACACTGCACTGCATGGAAGGGTAGTCCTACACGGGCATGCGTCACTGCAATCATTTGCACAATACTGTATGTTAAAACAGCCTATTTTAGAACTTAGGCCTGGAGCTATGACACATATTGAGGTCACATTATAATCGTAATAGTACTGTACACAACTTTCCTTCCAGGTATCCGAAGTCTCTCATATTTATGTTTGTTTCTAAATTAATATCATAAATGTGCATTAGAGCTGCTGGTACATCCCATAATTTTAATCATAAAAGGCTTAAAATGGAAATAAATTCCTTCAGCTCACCTGGGCAGCTATACCAGTCCCTCGGGCGATGGAGGCCTCAAAAACAGGGTATCCTGTGAAGTGAAGCCAGAATCTTGTGACGACACACTTGACAGCCGTAGTGGTCCTCCTACAGGTGGCTGCTGCAGAAAATTCACAATAAAGAACAATGAAGAACACCAAACAAAAACAAAACTGAAAAAAAAGAAATCCAGGATTTTCAAAAGCAATCTTTCCACAATGAATCATTCAAAAAGTGTCCAACTTGAGCTAATACTATAATATTTAATTTGCCCTAAAGTATCATATTACCAGCCTCACAATTTTCTCAGGTCTAAGCTGGTAGCCACAAATTAGTATTAGAAAGACTTCTTAAAGAGTAGGCTGACACTTATGTAGTTCACAGAAGTTTCAGTCTGGCATAGCCTGAATTCAAATAAAGGATACAAGCAAAGAAAACCGACAGTGCTGGGTGACTGCAATGCAGCTTTTTATAGTGTATGACAAAACTAAATCACTTCTATGTCCACTCAAAGTGTCTTCTTCATAAATATAGTAGTAGCTTGAAATGCAGCTACGATAATTAATTGCAACTCCATAAAACACTCTTCAGTCTCTAGCCATTAATTGGTGATTCATGGCGCAAAAGGCTTATAAAAGCATTGCAAGTTAAATTGTTAGCTGGTGAAAGAGGCTTTAATGCCTTCAATAAAATAAACCTCCCATACATACGAAAGAAGCCATAGGTTCTTGATCAAAAAGGATGCCATTACAACCTCACCAACAATATGCACATGGCAAGAACTGAGGTTGTTAATTCTGACAGAAATATGTAACCAAGTTTATGTCTCAAGCAGTGAAGATCAATGACCACTCGTGATGCAGGGAAACTAATCAGATGAGAATAGGGGCCTTGATGCCCGCGCGCTCCGCTGAGGGTGAGGACAGGCGCGTCGTCTGCTACGACGGCCGCCATTGCGAATCCCGCCGCAGCTCGGCAGCATGCGAAACGCGCTACACAAAGCGCTTGCGGTGAGCGGATACGTCCGGAAATAAGTGCACGCTAGTGAGCTTTCTCTTTTTCTTTTCTTTTTTGAAGCTTGGGCAGCTTTTATTGCTGTTCTTGCCTAAATGTTTATTAAGGAAGCATGTAATTCATGTAAGCTGACGGCCTGTGCATGTCTTATGCGTTGGATGTAGACGTAGACTGTTATGTTGAAAACGAATCCTCTTCCTTACGCCGGAAACGAAAAAACTCTAAAGCCTTACTTAATTTTCTCGTAAGCTCTGCATTCCAAATACACAAATAATCGTTTAAAGTATGTATACGTGTCAGCAGCAGCAGTATATGTATCTGAACACACACAAATTAAGTGTTGCGAAGCTACCTAAGCGCGATTAAGGTGGCTCATTTTGCTAAGTTTGCAAACAATACTCGTTTATTATAAATGGCATCATACATTATTGAAAAAGGGCCGAGGGTCAGTATGGTGCGAATATCCTGCTAAAATGAAACGAAAGCTTTTATCATTATATTGCTGACATTTCTTGCTCACAATCTGTAGCCGCTACTGTACGGCACTCAAGTTGCACCTTGAGTCCTTACGAAACGAGGAATACGTTGTTGAGTAGTATGCGTAAAACTTTGCAGCGCGCAGTATCAGTGCGTTTTTCCTCTTCTTTGTATCTGCAGTTTCGTTTCTGTATCTGCAGGTTTCTCGATTGCCCAATATTGAGTGTTTCCAATACTGTTTTACACTTTGTGCGGCATATGCACGGCGTCGTTTATTTGTCTATTTTATTAATAATAAAATCTGGGGTTTTACTTGCCAGAACCATGATATGATTATGAGGCACGCCGTAGTGGAGGGCTGCATGAATTTGACCAACTGGTGTTCATTAACCTGCACTGACATCGCACAGACACGGGCCTCTAGCATTTCGCCTCCACCTAAATGCGACCGCCGCGGCCGGGATCGAACCGTGACTTTCGGGTCAGTAGTCGAGGACGTATTTTTTAAGGCGAAAGCCAATGCCTCATCAAACGCGAAATTTCACCGTCGGCGTCCCGCGTCTACGGCGTCAGCATACCACGACGTCGGGGACGAGGGATGCAAAAATTATCGTCACGTGATGACGTCACCATATGACGTCATCACGGCTTCACAAATTCTGACGTGACGTCATATAATGACGTTATCACATGACATCGTAGCTTGGTCAAAAGTGGGCAGATCACGGAGGCAGTGCACAACTAGTGAGGTGCCTCCGATCTTGGAGGCAATGCAAAACCGCGCTTTGGGCGCAAAAAACTGAGAAGAAGATGGCTTTCGCTTTCGAGCCGTCTTAAGCGAACGCATAAGGGAGCCTGTGAATTTTTATTTCATTAACTGGTTTTCCATGACGTACTCATTGTACAACTTGACTTTGTTTCTTGTATTTTTTTTACTGACATGGCGTGTCTACTGTACACAATGCTTCCCCGTCTTCTTGTTGTTTCATGCGTCTTCTTTGTATAGACGCTTCGCGAGAACTGTGTATGCGCATCCCTGTATGAGCCTTCAGGGCTTACATTATTAATAAATAAATATGCTTGCTCAAGAAATAAAATACTGAATATGTGTGTGTGTGTGTGTGTGTGTGTGTGTGTGTGTGTGTGTGTGTGTGTGTGTGTGTGTGCGCGTGCGCGCGCGCGCGCGTTAATATCCAGTGTACCGGCCATTATTTGTGTGCATTAAAGCTGCGCTGACAGAAGCAATTACACAAATAAGACTCAATTACACAATAAAACACAACTGTCACTGGTCGATTCAAAGTGATCGTAAATGATTAAAAAAAACAGGCACTGCGTAATTATTAGGACAGGGCAAAATGTAACCTTGAAACACAGAAACAGGGAAGGATAAAAACATTCAACTGCACACATACATACATGTGCAGCACAGAAGGCGTACTTGAAACACGGAAAGGAATATAAAAACAAGAACCCGGCGTGCTTTTAGTTATGGCGCTTGACTGGTGACCCGAAGGTTGAGGGATGGAATCCCGGCCGCAGCGGCCACATTTCGATGGAGGTGAAATGACAGAGGCCCACGTACTTAGATTTAGGTGTACGTTGAAGTACAACAGATGGTCAAAATTTCGGGAGCTTTCCACTATATACGGCGCCTTCAATAATATCGGGTTCTTGGGACGTAAATACTCACAATAATAATTATTAGGAAAAAGAAGGATGATCTGCAGACAAACATGCAAATATATTCCACGATACATTTTAAATCACAAAAATAGCGAAAGCAAAATCAAAGGAAGATAAGGACCAACCAAGTGCAGTAAGAATGTTTGCGAAGAAAAATGCAGGATTCATGCACACGTGAACCAAAGCATTTTAAGCATGTAGCCGATATCAGTCTGTCCATTTAGTACGCAAGGTAACACCGGCAGAATTTATCCTTGCATGTGCATTCGAAATCGGCGGGAAACTTACGCTGCCAGTGCATAATGTGTTCTTCGGATGCCGCTTGTAACGTTTGATTTTTACTGTCCAAAGAAAACCGCTATCTTCTAAAACGATACAGGTCCCAGCGTTTCAGGAATGATTGGTGCACTGCGGCACGCAACACCCGGTCATGGTGACGGTAGCGATTGCATAAAACTGGAGGGAAACGAGCACCGACCTAAAAACAGCGCGCGCCCACGCACAGTGACCGGGCGCGGGGTTTCAAAATGGCGGCCACGCTGCCGCCAGGCCGAGGAGGCGCATCTGCCCTTTCCAAAAGCTGACACCACTCTAAGCGGGGGCGCGCATCGAGCCTCTAGATGAGAACTGTCAGCCTGGAAGTTAAATTATGTGTACAGGCACTAAAAATGAAACCTACAATAGTTTTTCCAATGGCTTTTTGCCTCTCAATCTTGACTGTACATTTATCTAGCCAACTTTTCACATTCCCAATGAACCGATGACGTTTCTGTTCCCAGCAAAACACCATGAAGATATGACTATGGGCTAGCATGTGCAATAATAGTAAATTTTAGGTCGAAGCGAATAGTGATTTGGTCGAATAATTCGAATCTATTCCAAAATATATAGTATCACAGATTTACTGTATAAAGAAAAATGAACATACAGTAGACTCTCAGTTAATGGAAATCTCTTAAAACGAAATTGCTGCTAAATGGAACAACTGCTCCTACTACAATTCGTTTCGTACAGAATAATTCAACGCTGTTCATCTCTCACTAAATGGAACTCATGTTGAATGGAAAATATTTTCTTGGTCCCCTCAGATTCCATTAACGACAGCCTACTGTATTTGTCATGACCCAACAAACCTGCACAATAATTTTTTTATTGAAACAAGCCGGTGCTAATGTAATGCTTTTTGGTTCAAGGGAATTGGAAGCAAACTTTGAATACCAGTCGAACCCTTATAACGAACCGAAAGTGCCGCGAAAAATGGTCGTTATAATCAGTAGTTTGGTTGTAAATGGACTCGCCCTCAAAACATGCATTTAGCGACGCAGCCACTTTTTTTTCTGCGCATTTTTATTGAAAAGTGCTAACAACTCCTCCGGTGAGAAGTTATGCCTTTTCGTGTTGTAAAGCGATGGCCCGCTGCGTGCACGAGTGAAATAAACCGCCTTTGCAGTGAACCGACACCGTTTCACTGAACCGCGGTACCGCTACGTGGAGCCGATCATCCCTGGCTAGTTGCTTGCAGCGCGTCGCCTACTCGGCTCCCGCCATCACTGTCGGGCCGCTTGCATTTTACGCGCATTTGTGTGCACGGGTGCGGCGAGCGGCCGTTCGTTCAACGTGGCGAAGACAAGCATTTTGCAAGCAACGCGCACTACGTCTCCGGATGCTCTGACGGCCCTGCACGACAGCGCGGCGCGCTTGGGTTGCCGCCTAATAAAACACGCAGTATACGCTCGCTGTAAGTGCATCGACGTTTCTCGGTGCCCGTGTCGCTCAACAACAGCGAGCTAGTTTCGTTTACACGAAGCGACGCGCACTTTATCTCGCACGGCGCGGCGGCGGCGGCGAACTTTCGAACGGCAATGGCATCGCGCGCTTGTACTGCTTTTACCGCCGAGCCGATAGCTGCAGATGAGTGTGACAAGGTTGTCGGCGATAAATCGTAATGGCACGTTCATCGCCTTCGCTCTCTTCTGATGCTTATCCGTGATGGAATCACCGCAATCGCGCGGAAGTCGTGATCATTGATCGGCCGGTCTCTGCCGTTACCGAAAAGATGAAATACATTTTGCGGCGCATTGTGACGTCGACGCACTCGCAGTGAACATTTAAGCGCCGAAAAGTTATCGCGGTCATCGCTTATTGCATTTTATGGCTTCTTGCGTTCCAAGGCATAGGTTCATCGTAGGCGGTCGACTGCAGAGAACGGCGCCAGGATAGGTTGCCGTGCGAAAGCTGACTGCAAGGCTTCATGCTGCCTACTATTTCTTTGTTTCTTTATTTTTTTTATTCCCCACTGCCATTCTGCCACTGAAGAAACGACTGGAAAGCGAGCGACCTCGCTCGTAGCGTCCGAAAGCAGCGCGTGCGGTGCTCGCCGATCTCGGGTATCTTTGTCACGAGTAAACTGGATCGCGGCACGCGCGAGCGCGTGCCTCTCATGCTTTAGAAGGCCTACTTTAACTTTTTTCGCCTTGTATACGCCATATTTTTACCGCGACCGTGTCTGAAGTGTTCGTTGTAAAAGTAGGAGGCTTTGAAAAATGTTCGCTATATGTGGACGCAATTTCAATGGGTAGCATAGGAAAATCGTAAGTGCACTGAAATATGGTCGTTATAACGGATAGATCGTTATATCTGGGATCGTTATAAGTGGGTTAGACTGTATTAGCAGGATTTTACTTTCGGTAGAATGCAAGTGATAACCTGTAAAATATGTGACGTTTTAAATTTACTATACTTAGAGTATAAGCCAGTACAACAGCTTTTAATTTAAAAAAATGATGAATTGATGTGAGGGTAAATGTAAGGCAAAATTTAAAAAAGAAAATCATTTTTTTTTCTTTGCAATTTGGGAAGGGTGTCCCTTTGTGCATATTTTCCACATTCGTGCTTTTCTTAAAAAGTATTCTTTGTGGCTGAAATCCAGTTTTTCCCAAAGCAAGTGGTGAGTAAACACACATCCCAGGACAAGCCCCTCGTATGCGCTCCAAGCTTATGGTCCATTTTTTCTAAAAAAATAATAAACTTGTATGAAAGCTAGAATGCTTGTCTGGAGTCAGCTGTGCATGAGAAATGTCGGGTAACTTCTAAGGCAGTCCGAAGACGCTGTGCGCCTTTTTATTCGCACTTGTTCGGAGCGCATCTGTTCGAACACTTTCAGCTTCAAGCTTCATTACACCTTGTGTCTGTCATGCCTGTCGATAGGTTGAGATGCTGAGGGGTAAAGAAGGTCTTCAGCAAGTGTACATTTCGTGGCAACCAATACAGTTGTCTTGTTAATGTGAATAATGCCGGCGACGTAGTGAGGTGCTGAACGCTAAACCAGCAAGCTCTTCATCGTTGAACCTCTCAGCCTTTTCAGTGTCCTTCGAGGCGAATCGCGTGCAGGGTGACAACAGGTATTCTAATGGACATGATATTATTTGTGATGCAATTAGACCGAATTCTTCGTGCAAACTGTGCGGTGCAAATGTTGAGCTAACGGGGATTGCGTCGCAGAGTCTTTGCTGTCTTTGTTTAGGCTTCAGAGTCTTAAGGATTGCGACAATGAATGTTGTTCTTTCGTTTAATGATGGCAGTATTGTATGAGCCAAAATTCTGAAATAATTAGGATTGAAGCCTAGCCAAAATACAGCCAATTTGCTGGAAAAAGTTTACCACAATCGACGATACATTGTGGATAGAGCTGCACGACAGCTCACAAAAGAGCAAGGCAAGCAAGCAAACAGCCTCAAAAGTGAAAAATTGACTTTGGCAATGATTAACAAGCTTGTAGCTATTAAATAAAATAGTGGAACAGTGTTTGTGACAAAGTATGTTTGCTTTTCAGCTGTTTTCTAACTTTAAATTCGATTATCTTAAAACCATGTTTATCATTACTTAGGTACCATTATTTCCTATGTACAGTAGAACCCCCGCTGATACGTTTTTGAAGGGACCGTAGGAAATAAACGTAAGAGACGGGAAACGTAAGAGCCGAAAAACAGGAAAAACGGCAAAATATTTAGTGGTACAAAATTTATTTCAATTCTTACGAGCAGCACGAAAATTGGCGCGCTCAGCCGCAATCTAGTCGATGGATAGAAACGCAGAGCTTAGGACGGCCTCCACAGAAATGTAATCAACGTATGTGATTTTTTAAACACCAACAGCTGTAGGCATGAAAGAACTAAGCACACGCAATCACGACCGGCGCGGCAAGACCGACCGCGAACCGCACGCACGACCATGCGAGCTCCAACCAGCTCGAACTCCTCCCGTTCTCCGACCTATAACGATGATGATGAGTCTACGCCAACGCGATGGCAGAAGTGAATGCCAATCTCGAAGGCCTTGCGTTCGCAAGCAATTACGTCATACACGCCATGTTGTGCAATACAAATCTCAAAGGCTATGGTTTTGTCAATAGTAAATGCCAATCTTGAAGGCCTTGCTATCGCGAGCAGTTACGTCATAGACGCCATCTTTGCAATTTAAATCTCGAAGGCCATGCTTTTGTTTGCATCAATTGAAAGATTCTGTTGCTTGCGCCTCTCATGCGGCTAATATTACGGTCAGACGAGGCGAAGCTGCGTGAAAATGCATCATGGCCGCTCTCTTGGTAGTCACTCGGTCGGCTCCGAGCGCACTTCGCGACGTATCATACGGGAACGGTCCGACAGTTACGACGTAACAGCGGGGTTCCCAATACATTGTATCCTATGGGAGCTATGCCGGGACCGGCGGAAAATGACGTAACAGCCGGGAAAACGCAGCAGTGAGGAACGTAACAGCGGGGTTCCACTGTATTTCAAGATAACCAGTTGATAATTTTTTCTTGTATTTTGCATAAATGCATACAACTACTGTACCAGAATTGAAGCTATGCACTTTAAAGTTCTTGTGTTACAAATTTTCAAAGATGCAAATTAACTCACAATTTAGGTCCTTGTGGTAAAAAATTCACCAAAATTCTAATATCAGTCAGATTTTAATAAATCTGGTAAAGTTAAAAGAGCGGAAAATTTGGAAGAAAATGATAATAGTACATAAATATATATTATGTGGATATCCCTTTTAGTCATTGAGAAAACGGTACCTCAAATGGCCAAAATTACAGTAATACCTCGTTAACTTGAACTCGCATATCTCGAAAATCCGCTAAGTCAAAATTTTCCGCGGTACCGAACGATTTCCCATAGGTGCAATGTATTTACTGCCCTTTATCTCGAAGTATTTCCGTGCCCACTTTCGATTATCTCGAAAGAGTGGACACTGTCCCCCAAAGTGAAATCTGAACCTAGCGGCATAACAACTTTGTCAAGCAACCCTGTGTCACGTCATGTGAGAGGCAGGCCAGCAGGCCCTGCAAAATAGCACGGGTCGTACATGTCATTTTGTTTACCGTCAGAGATGTGATTGACATTGACAGAGGAGGCCTATTCTCTGGACTTAGCGGTGGGCTACACTGATCTTGCCTGCAACATTGACTGGTTTGACCATTTTCTTATGCGAAACAACATGGCGTCACGCACGGTGATCGCAGCAGTGTCAAGCAGCTACTGAAGGGGTGACGACATCAGCCGAAACAAGAAACATGCTTCTCTTGATGCGAAATAAGTTGAGTGCAGTGGCGCGGATGATCGCCACATGCAACATGTTAAGCAACTCGAGAAAGCTTTGCTAGGTGCAAGTGTTACTGAGAGGCAGACCAGCCTTAGTTGGTCTTTCTGCACTAAATAAAAAGGCAGTGCGAAAAACACGGCTGGTTGATAGCTCTGGTATGTCATTATTTTTCTATAAAACCTTTACAAAGAGCCAGTTAGGCACTCCTGTTAAGAAACCGGTCAGTAGAGATATGTTTTTAGATAGAACTGGACTTCTCAATGGAATTTGCGCAACTTTGCTTATCTCGAAAATTTTTCTGGGTTTTACTACTTCGAGTTAACGAGGTATTACTGTACATGGGACGTATAGGGCTTACCCTGTGCCCTTAACCTTGAAGTGGGGCTTCGCGACAGTGCGGATTTCTCCTGGATAGGTGTGTTCATGGTATAGCACCCCTCCACTGCAGTTAACCACCTTTACAGGGGCTACATGCGGTTAATATATGTCTATACATTCATTTCGATACTTCGAATTTAGAATAACTTAAGTTCGTGTCAAGCGAATTTGAATAGTACTGTCATATTCGTTTGAATATTCGAAGTGCTCGGATATTCGCACATGCCTACTATGGCCCATATTTGCACAACGTTCTATTTGATTTTCCATTCTTTTTATCCCATGGCATACTAATGACCCACCCCAGTGGTAATGGCAGCACGTTGTGGTGCAAACCACACCCAGCCAATAATGAGAAGTGACAAAATTAAAAATGGAAAGTAATGTTACAAAATATGACCCCTGGGCAAGATGGAGCTTATAGTGTGCATGTGGCCCTGTGGCCAGTCATCATCATGTTCAATGAACCCAGTGCCTTGCCCTTGTTACTTGGGAACAGTGTGAAAAGGAGCAACATCACTCACTATGAAAAAAAAACACTGGAATGCATGAGCACACATTCCACAGTAATGTCACAAAAAACTGAAGTACATGGGCCATGAATGAAGTATAGAAGGCAGCAGCAGCAGCAGCAGCAGTAGCAGTAGCAGTAGTAGTAACGAGTACACAAGAGCTGCAATACAGCAATATTTATGGCAACATTTCTTGATGGTCTATTATTATGTCTACAGTTAACATGCATAAGACTAGCAGTAAACATACAATCTAAGCACAGTTATTACTTTGCTCGGATGAAAAAACTTGAAATAAGGAATGCCTACCTGTGAGGCTGTCCGA
The DNA here is from genome assembly GCF_013339695.2 of Rhipicephalus sanguineus. NCBI lineage: Eukaryota > Metazoa > Arthropoda > Arachnida > Ixodida > Ixodidae > Rhipicephalus > Rhipicephalus sanguineus. The sequence goes on from NW_023616435.1 coordinate 39,506, forward strand.
CACCGCAGCTGATGAGAGGGAGAATGAGACTTGGTGCTACCACTGGAGGAGCTGTTGAAGCTGCTGATGCTGCACATGCTGGATTTACGTGAACCCAAGGAACTGCTTGTGCTGCCACCAGTGTGAACAGGGAGCCTGGTGGCGTCTGCAAACAGTCATTGCCATTATCACCAGGTAATTGTTGTTCAATACTGCACACCACTGGGCAACTGCTCCAGCCACCTACAACTAGTCAAAGTCCTCTGTAATATCACCTACTGCATTTAATTACTATTATATCCTTGTACAAAGAGCGAGCATAACTGTGTGCAACACACAATCTATAAGTAAATCATTACGCAGTACTTCACATTTACTGTGCTGCACTTAATTACTGTATGTCCTTGCATTAGAACATAATTGTGAGCAACACACAACAGTTCTTTTCAACAAAAAGATCATTATGCAGTGCTTGAAATATACAGTGGACTTTGGTTAATTCGACTCCAGTTAATTTAATCTTGGCCAAAAGTCCCGGCCATCACCCATACAAACTTTTTTGATCCTGAAATTAATCTTTTCCAGATAAGTTGAACTCGGCTGGTCACCTTACGGGCATCCCGCCCCAAGGTGACAGAAGTAATGGTTTCCGAAAGCAACATGTCCCGCTCTGCGGGCACTGAGGTAGAAGTTAATGTTTCGAACACACATTACCTCCCCCGATATTGGCCATTTTTTCTGCCTGCCTCAGGAAAATATTAAGGTGAGAACAGTAGCTCACGATGAATTATTACCGCATTTATCCAATTCTAACATGTGCTTTATTTCTGAAAAAGTTCGTCTAAAAGTTTGCTAAGTGATGCAATATGATATGAAATCAAAACTGTCTACGAAACAATGTAGTCAGAGCCAGCCTGGCCAGCGTTGTCGCCATTGCTATCACAAGATGGCCACCACCATGGATGCAAATTCACACAGCATAACAACAACGACACGCCACTTTCAGTCTAACAGTGAGTGAACTCCTGTCTATGCCCCTGCAAGCAGGCTTTCGTACATGAAACGTGACCTTGTAACTGTAGACACTACGCTCGCAGTACTGTCATAAAAAACTGGGGTGTGCGAATATTCGAAATTTCGAATATTTTTCTAATAGTGTTTGCTATTCGATTCGATTCGCACTGATATTTTACTATTCGAACTTCCCAAAGACAAATGCAGTCAACGTCCGGTTGAAAGTGACCCCTTCAGATTTTTAATATGCTTCACCTCATTACACTCTCGTATTGCGGCAAAGCTGCCTTTCAAGCTCCGTTACGGTCGAACTGAGGCAAGAGACAACGTCTGATTGGAAGTGGTCCCTAGATTTCAATATGTTTCACCTCCTCACACCCCCGTAATGCGGCAAAGCTGCCTTTCAAGGTCCGTTACGGTTGAACTTAGCCAAGAGACAGTCACGTCCGTTTGGAAGTGGTCCCAGTTTTCAATATGCTTCACCTCATCACACTCCCGTATTGCGGCAAAGCTGCCTTTCAAGCTCCGCTACGGTCGCAAATGTATTAACTCAAGAAAACGCTGGTTCCAATATGGAGATGAAAGATTTGGCAGAGTTGGGGGCTCAATTAATGCTGTTTTGGACCTGAAATTTGGGCAGGAAGTCCGAAAATCGGACGCCGAAGCTTTTTAGCATCCAAAATTTCAGATTCCTTATATATCGACGTCTACGAGGCAGATTTGGAACTCCGGACTTGAGGGCACACCCTTGTCTGCCACACATTGGCCTTCCACAGAAGTTGAAAGAGAAGGAAGGCTGAGGAAATGGCATCTCTGCCTATCACGTGTAAAGTGTTGTCGGCAACACTTTTTGCACCAAATCATGTACATAAATACAATTCGGCCTCTACATTGCCTCGTTCTTGATAAGAAAGGCAACTGTGAAATATGACCCCACCAGCGCTTCATCAACCTAGCGAAAAGAAACACTTTCATGTTGCTATCTCACAGAACATACTTAGGGATTCTCTGCAACTCTTTCTGTAATTTCACTTCGAATTATTCGAAAAATGTTTGAGAAATTTCGAAATTATTCGAAATTATTCGATTCGATTCGCACTCAATCTTTATATTCGAATTCGCTTCGCACCCAAATTTTGCTATTCGCACGCTCTAATAAAAACCAAGAAACTAGAACAGGAGCAAGAGAAAGCAGCAAATGGTACCAACAATGAAACAACTATGTTGCAAGTATTATTTTATATCGCACCTAACTGCTTTACTGTCCCATATCCTGCCATTGCACTCTCTTGTCTTACTAGCAAATACATACAATCTTACCTGGAAGGTCCAAGTGCCTTGAGACCCCTTTAGGTCTGTGATGACCTGTTCACTAGCTGAGGAAGGCATTCAGGATTTCGAGTAGCTTGGCCAAGGAATCCAAATCTCCTGTAAATGGGATGTCTCTTGCAGCATCAACAGCTCCTCTTCCTGCAGGCAAAAGTCATTGTACATGAATAAAAAAAAGGTGGTGTAAATGTACAAAAGAATAATTTACAAGTGGCACATGCCAACTTAAATAAGCAGAAATCCTGCCTCCGTTTTCATGCAAATAAGTAACTGTGTACTTTCAAGCTCAGTATGACAAGTGTGTTCATCCCAATTTCCATGTAACGAATTTTTACTGAGGCCACAAAAGAATACCAGCGCAATCATTTGAAACTACAGTGAATGTCAGCAATTAATAGTTGGATTGCATGAAGTCGCCTGGAACACTTTCAAACCACACACTGTGCAAGGAGAACAGCTGCTAAGTGGAGCAATGTATTCCAGCAGCTATGTTAGCTGGCCATGCCTTCCAACATGCACCATTTGACCTCCGAGGCCATAAGCTGGCAAGTGATATGTCATCAGAGGTAAGCACTGCACGGGCCCGGGACCCGAAAGCCCGGGCCGGGCCGTCCGAAGCGTTTTCCGGTGGGCCCGCTGGTTTCGGGCTTGAAAGTGCGCGCCCGGGCTGGGCCCGCACTTGAAGCCACGGGCCTAAGTTTGGGCCTTCGAGCAAACGCGAACGTTATGCATCGCATGGTCTAAGGCATACTGTGCCAAGCTGCAGTGACACGTGCAAAGAGCTGGCTCTTAGTAAAGCTTAGCAATACAAATAGAAAAACAGTTGAAGTGCTATTTTTTTCACCAGTATAGATATATAATATCTATACTGGTGCGTTTATTCTATGCTGTATGCTCATGAATTCCACTGTGTATATGTATGTGTGGTGTGTGTGTGTGTGTGTGTGTTTGTTGTGTGTGTGTGTGTGTGTGTGTGTGTATATATATATATATATATAATATATATATATATATATTATATAATAATATATTATATATATATTAACAGCACTAACAATGGGCCAGATCACGGTTGTTCCATGGGAATAAAAGATTTGGTCTTTTATTGAGGTTGACACATACGGTAACCTTCATTATATCCCTTGGTATTACGTGCCAAAACCACTATATGATTACGAGGGACGCCGTAGTGGCACCGGATTAATTTCGACCACCTTCATTTCTCTAACGTGCGCCTAAGGATAAGTATATAGACCGTGTTCGTGCATTTCGCCCCCATCAATTGCGGCCTCCGTGGCCGTGGGAATCGCACCCGCGTCCTAGGACTTAACGCGAAACAGCTTAACCGCTGAGCTACCACCACGGGCAAAGCAACATTTCGTGCATGTACACACCTGATTTTCCGTCCTTTCGCCCCTACAAACCGCAAAGCATCATTATAATCATCATCAACAACTAATATCCTCTAGCGGGCCCGGGCCGGCCTGGTCATGAACACGCGCACCCTGGATAGTTTAGTAATGAACGCCTGGCCGGCCCGGGCTTGGATAATGGGCCCGGGCCGGGCTCGTTCGGTCATGTCGCCCGAGCCCGGCTTGGAACGACGGGCCCGGGCCGGGCTCGGGCTGAGTTCGGTCATGTACGCCCGGGCCCGGGCCGAGCCCGCGCTTGGAACCACGGGCCTGGGCTGGGCTTCATGAAGCGGGCCCGGGCCGTAAAATTCGGCCCGTGCAGTGCTCTAATCAGAGGCACCAGAGGGCACACGCATTGGGCATTGTGTCAGACACTTTCCATGCAAGCCTTGTGCCAACATCAGATTTGATTGTTGTCATTTGGGTGGCAAGTGATAAGGATCCACGCTACCAAGGCAGTACAGAAACTTCCGCTAATGTGACACTGGCTTTTTGATTTTCAGTTCTAATTCTAACAGTATATGCCATCAATTTTCTAGACATACCTTCCCAAAATTCACAGGTGAGGCAGTTCAATATAAAACCAATACTGCTTTCATAATATGTAGTAAGAGGCGGCCTGGCCCGCATCATCACCATCACAGACTGTGAGCTTGCGCAGCTAAGCAATGACATCGCTTTCAGTACGACTATGAGACCATTTTCAAACATTATGTTATTTTACTTGTTCACTTATGGCAACAATTGTTGTCGCATGTTCTCTGTATTCACAATCACATCCATCGCAGGTCACACTAGCAAAGTAGTCTGGACAAGGCCATTTTCCTAGTTGATCTGCTGATTAGCCATTTGATAATGCGGGACATCAAGCATGCTAATGACTGTAAAGAGTATAACAAGAATATTTTATTCTTCATAGCGATGCCACCTAAGATGATGATGACAAACATGAAGAAAGTAGAGGTTCATTCCATGAAGTGAAAGTCTGCTGGCTTTATCTTTTTCTTACAATCAGAATCAGATATATATCTGTTTTCTTGCTTGATTTCTAGGTGTTACAATGTCATTTGCTTTTCTACTTTGAACCAATAAATGGTTCGTGCATATTCGATTCAGGGGTGTGTTACAATTGGGTCAATACTGCAATGAGTCAGAATTGCATTTTATTGATTTTCCCACCTCTTGCTAAATTCGACCTGCCAGATATTCAACCAATTTCATCACTCGTTGAGGGTCACATTAATGGAAGTAGACGTAGTATATTAAATGCGACACTCTCTCACTAGCCGCAAGTGATCTCATCGTAGCAAAAGGAATGTCATAGTGGTTTTCTTTGCCTTCCTTAAAAGGTTTCTACCACACAATGAGCCCCGAAAAGACAGAGCAAGCTGCTTACCAGACTGGTGTGAGGCAGGCCACCAAAGGCAGTATCGGGCCCTCTCCTCAACCAGGGCACGGCGCACTGCTTGCTTTTCAGCCTCCTCTAAGAGCAGGCACCGTCCTCATCTCTTGCAGAGCACACTCCAGGCTACGCTGCATCTCCCACTTTCCGCTGCCTGCAGCATGGCGTCATATAAACACTCAAAGCCATGCCTCATCACCAATGTGCAAGTGACACATGACACAGTTACCAACACATTCTGTTTAGTCTAGAAGAATACAAAGCTGGATGACAGGTTGATACCCACACCTGCAACATGCCAGGCACCTGTTTCACAAAGGCAGAACCAGCTAGAGCTCTACAGTACTCTCTCATAAGCACAGTAGTCTTGTATTATTTTAGTGCACTGTTATATGAGCACACAGCCACCATAAGCCAACAGTCAGCAAAGATCGGCATGTGTTGTTATAGTTTTAATGGCTTCCTAACAAACTTTCAAAATGAATTCATCTTGTAGTTTATTTTTTGTCTTGATTATAGTTTTTACAATAGTTCTTCTGTCCTACTTTACTTCACTAGTGTTTTTTCTGCAATTTAAGCCCTGAAAATGGTGCTTTTTAGTTAACCCAGGAAATGCTCTGGAAGCCCTAGTTTTTTTTGTCCTAAAAATGCTTCGAACTAAATAATGCCCTTTAGAATACATCAGAAGCACGAATTTGGTTATCGCTACAGTGTTCAGCATAGATGTTTAAAGGGCTCCTTACACGTCACAAAAATCAGGACGAAATGGTCAAATCCCAAATGACCATGTCCCTCGAAAGCTGGGTACATGGCACATCACTACTCTTTCCACTCTCTTACAAGACAAGCTGATCTTCTTCCATGGCTTATTAGAATGCATAACACATTTCACCTTCTCTCCCCTATTCCTCAGTGATGGAAGCGACTTTTTGATTTTGGAGCAGATCATGGAGCAGAAAAAATAGTGCTTTGGAGCTACCATAAGTGTTTTCGGAGAGAAAAAAATGCTTGTTTGAGCAGCTATAGGTGTCTTTGGAGCAGATGGCAAAATATTCCAAACGACTCTGGAGTGCATCATTTAGGCATCTCATAATATTAATATCTATTATAAACATTGCACATACAATAAATCACTTCAATTGCAAGCGACAAATAATTAAGCAGTGGATATTCATTGAACACAAAGTAAGATGAGCAACATATATATTTAGAATACCAGTACTTGTGGCAGAAATGACATAAAAGCGATAAAGCTGAACACCAATTTACAAAAGTAGCCACAATCACATGTAACTATTGCCAAACAGCAGTTTATAATCAGTATGAGCTCAATACATTATTTTCATAATTCGCCAAAATAGCCAAAATTGAAAATTTCAAAAATAAAATAAGCTAAATGAGCTATACACTGATAATGTGGTAAATGTAATCATAGAGACCGGATTTTAGGCAAATGCCTATTTTGTTCCTTGCGCTCCTATCGCCCCACTTGATATATGAGCATGAATTAGAGGTGCTTATAAGTGCCTATGTTCAAAATCGGGGCCTGTATGAACACTACTTAACCTCAAGTTTCGCCTTCGAGTGCAGTGTGAGACCGTTATTCATGTGACCACGCAACAGTGACTGTTCGGAACTCTATGGGGTTCAACATAGTCTTCAAGTTCAGCCAACTCCCGGAAAACAACCGCTATAAGCAGCAGTGAAATGGGACACGCCGGCCAGCATACGTCGCCGCGCTGACATGGCGCAAGCAGTTGGCGAACGCGAGAGCGCAGAGAGCCGCCAAGGGAAGGAGAGCAAAACACTACCGAAGAAAAATGTGATGTATTTAATTTTAGGGTGTTCACCGCAAGGGAAGAAATTGGCTCTACTACGTGATTCAACAAGACCAGTAGGAAGCATCCCTCCCTTCTGGTCATGCCCTTCTCAGTCATGTCGAGAAGAAATACACCCAGGAGTGTGTTGATTCAACAGTGGACACTTCACTCTCTATGCTAGAGAATAAACAGAGAGACCATATTCTGCAAACCGTGCGGGACAAAGAACAATTGCCCATATATGTTCCATTATCGGCGCATTTGTGTCATCATAAACAATATTTCTTGATTTCCTGTTGTAGAACAGGTCGCTCATGTCTTCGCTTGAAATTATTTCATTTATGTAAATATTTATTGTGCCTATATTTAAGATTTGAAGGCCTAAAATGTTGTTTTACCTGCCTATTTCTGGCACCTAAAACGCGCTTTTTTATTCCCTAAAAAACCGGCCTCTAGTAATCAGTCAAACATCAAAGTCATTACAGCAGCAGTTAGTAATCAGTAGGATATTGAACTAATCTAGCACACATTAAACCAAAATAGTCCGTTTGTCAGGCACAGTTACTATACAGCTAAATCAGATATAATGACAATGCCAGTACGTGTAGCATTGTCAATATGCTAGTATACAGCTAGTATACAAGTTGCATACTAGATGATAGTACACAGCTTGTTTTATTTTCGTTTAGGCTTGCTCAATGGTCACATGGTTATAGTTCACTGTTTTCTGTTTCCCAGCACCATTTTGGAGCAGGTTCGGAGCAGTTTCTGACAAATATTACACTTTGGAGCAGCAGGAGCAGTATTTCTCTTTTGGAGCAGTTAAGAGCAATTGGAGCAGCACTTCCATCACTGATCTTTCAACAATATGATCCCAATGTGTTGCTGACCACTGCACCAACCTTGTGAACTACACAGATTTTCACAACATTAGAAAAAAACCCTAAAGATGCACTCTATGCCAAGAAGCTGAACTTCATTTGCATTGCTGCTCGAGTGTTCTGCATTTAAAAATGTCCCAATGAGGGCAGGGACGTAGCCAGGGGGGGGGGTTGGGGGGTTCAAACCCCCCCCGAAATTTTTCAGTTTGTTTGCGTATATACACGCGCACATACAACGCACGCACGACATACATAAAGTATGGTTGAACCCCCCCCGAAAAAAATTTCTGGCTACGGCCCTGAATGAGGGTGTTGTATCAAACCTGAACCAAACACACGCCAAACTGAAATTTCGGCTGGAACTGAACCAAATCTGAATAAAAATAAATAAAGCAGCTCAAATAGCTGTGGGCACAACAACATGGGATGCCACCATATGTTGGAGGTGACGTATCACTGAAATTCGGTATCAGCCTTTCTTTCTTTCGCTATTTATCTCCTTATTTAAGTCATCTTTTGCTTACAAAATTGTTTTTTTTTTTTTTTCAGACTTGGCTGGCTGAAGTGGAACGCAAAAAATACAGACATTACTTTTACAGCAAATTGGAACTTTAATGTAGCAAAGAAAATCATTCACTTATAAAGTTGCTCAAATATTTTCTAGTGAAAACTGCCAAAATGATAGCAATAACCACTAAAGGTATCTGCTAATTAGAAATGTTGGATCTATACCATAATTTTAAAGATATCAGTCCACAATACCTTTTGATAAGGGGGTCATTCTGTAGAAAACATAATTCCAGGATATTAGATTAGAGACATTTAGGTAGGCATGTCTTGCCTTTACACAGTCTATCAACCAATATCAATATATGTGTTTCTCTGGAATGATGCACAATGCTATAGTGTTCAACTAAAAAATTACTTCTCTCCGCACTAGATGTGACATGTACTGCTCTTCTATCTCTAATTAATTTTGACATGATTGTGAACCAGATGTAATCCTGCCATGTCACAAGTGATTTGCATGTATCAATTATGCAAAAAGTTTTGTTGCTAAACAGACTCTTAAAAACTTTGAACTGATATTTGACATCTGTTTTTATAAACATTCTTATTCGATTCAACTAAAAAATGTCAGTCTTTGAACATCCATATCAATTTATATGCATTTTAGTACTCATCTTGACTCGTTTCCAGTATGACTAACAAGAAAAAGAAACCCAGGAAAGAATGAGCTCAGGGCTGGATGCATTGAAGGGGTCACACGTTTGTCATGCAACACAGGGCTCATAAAATGGCCATGTTATGAGCATGCCTGCTGTAGCTATTTTCACAAAGTGTCACTAATATTTATGTAAAAATACCAACTGCTGCTTCCAATCTGCTTCTTCAGCTTCAGCTTCCCGAAATTTCTTCAGCTTCCTGAAAAAACTTGAGGTTGTACCACCACACCATGTTAGGAAATGAAAAGGAAATTAAATGGAAACTTACGAAATGCAAATCCTAGTGAACTTATGAGTGTAGTCACTTGAGCAGTGCTGCATGGAGTGTTCTAGCTAGCACGTCGAAGTCAAAGGCACTGTGCAATGAGTTGAAGATAAAGCTTAATGTCCCGCACTGGTTTGCGAACCTGCTGAGCACTGCAAACTGGTTTGCAAGCCGTTATAGAATTTTTTTTTTTTCTCCGAACCAGAACTGAACCAGAGTGAAATAAGCATGTTGAATTGAAATCCAAACCGAACCCATATTTCTTTCTTTTGGTTCGACACGCTGGTCATAATTCACGATTCACATGTTCAAGGAGTTGAGGCCTCCTACAATACTTACAGCATTATAAGCAATCAAATAAAGCAAAAAGTGTTGCAAAGCTTTGCTTTAGTACTTCAAGAATGGCCCAAGGCTACTATGTCTCAACAACACTAGTGCAACTGCAACAGTCAGCATAACACACTGTACAAACATTGACACTGTCTGCAGCGCCACAGTCCTCATATCAATATAAACTTTGAAAATGCAGTGCAATGCAGCGTGCATATTGCGGCATATGTTTTCCGACAACAACAGTAGGCCATAGTGTATCATTTCACAACCAAAGCTGGCTTTTCCCCCAAGAATAAAGCTGTGTTCCGAGTCCTTATATGAATATATTTTTACAGGGCACTTTTTTTTATTTCCTTATCAAAACACTTAAAATTCACCTGTGGTACACAGCACTACTGTACTTTATGATCTGGATTTCTCTCCAAGGTAGACCTCATTTGCACAAGAAATGAAATCAATATTTGGCTATAGTATAACAAGAATGAATAACTGTTGTGGTTTTAAGTCTTGAAACCCCGATATGATTATGAAAGACGTCGTAGTGGAAGGCTCCGGATATTTCTATCACCTGGGCTTCTTTAATGTGACCTAAATCTAAGCACACGGGACCCTAGCATTTCATCTCCATAGAAATGCGCCCACCGTGGCCGGGATTTTCCCGTGACCTACGAGGTCAGCATTCAAGCACCATAACCACTAGACCACCATTGCGGGCGGCTAAATAACAAAGACTTGCTATTTATCCGTTACACTAATTACATTAGAGCACATGTTGCAGCTTGCTGAATGAAGCCGGTGACTTCAAAGAGTCATATCCACTTTGAAAATCAAATGAAATGAAATAAATAAAAATAAAATTAATGAATTCTGATGATGATGCCATTTTCAAGAAATGCGTTGCTTCCGTTGGCGCTCTTTGACCACACTAAGCCCTTTCGCCATTAGCCCCCATTATCATCATTATCAAGATATGGTTTTCTGAAGTTTGAAAATAAAATTCATTCGTGCTCCAGCAGTTTTTACCTTCAATACATAGACACATTTTGTTACAAATGTAAGTGGAATATCAGTGCATTTTTACAAGATATTTGATGGTGCATATCTACAAAGTGGTTCTATTACCTAAATTCAGTCCACGTAGACGTGCCTTGCAAACTCAAAGGCCCCAGTTCATGAATTGCAATATGTGGCACATTAATGTAATAAGTTTAAAAAGGTGATTCACGAACCTTCTATGAAAAAAACTTATAAGTTTTGATTTTCAGCACATATGATGTCCACTCTTCAAGCAATCATTTCAATAGTGGGCTGGTATCGCATACCAGAGGCGACAATTTTAAATTCTAGCACATGCTACTGAAAAAAAAACAATCACTTTCACCACACATGGAGACACGCGGATGCACATAAGCAGAAAATCTTTCTCTCTGCTGAGCCATGGAAGCACACCAAGTCATGGGGCTCTTAAAGGGACCTAAAGAGAAACAATGAATTGGTTTAGATTGATAAAGTGCTTGGAGAACTCTTGTGTTGTTTTTCACCACCATAGGTTTATTATTAGAGGAGAAAACCAAGTTCAATGTTTCATTTTTAAATTTCACGCCGAACTTTGTAATTTGTAAATGCTCTTTGTAAATGCTCTTTGAAACGTAAAACATTTCAAAGAGCATTTAACGTATTTTGGCGCCACTGGCCCGACGAAATTTCCACAATATCGTTATGTCAAGTCTCTGGCCCCCTCGGAGGACAATGTACTTCGATTTAACTGGTTCAGAACTACGTGGGCCCAAGCAGGCGCCGTCAAAATACGTGACGTCATGGCAAATGGTGCGGGAATTCCAAGGTGGCGTCGCCACCTGTATTTTCTTTTTGCGAGTTTTCTCGCTTATTAAGCATCTTCTCGCAGCAAGCGTGGTGTTTTTGGATCGTGGAAGACTACTTTACTAATGCGAGAAAAATCGTTTGCTCTTTAATGTCCCTTTAAAATTCTAGAAATAAAACAAATGTGTGAATTATTTTACGATATAGCACATCCTTTCTTAACCTTTTTCTGCAACCGCAAGTGTCAGTGACATCTTCTTGATCTCCTGACGTGCCCTCTTGAATTCTGTGAAAGTGCAAGTCATAGAAAACAGCAAGCTCGAAACATTTATGAGGCTTAATTAGCAGGTATTGCACATCATAAACAAACTTCTAATGACAATGCAAAGGCTATTTGCTAGAATGCTTTGCAATATCAATAAATCACGGTGTGAATGCTATGTACCAAAAGTACAGGTTGGTTATGGGGCACAAAGTAGTGGGTGGTTTTTCAGACTGGTTTTTGCCTGCGAGAACCTTGATTCATTAACAGCCACTTACATCTCCCTGCATGAGCATTTTTGTATTCTGCGCCCCCAGTAAGAGACCCAACTGGAAAATGACCTCACAGAAGCAGAGCAAGGACACTGGGCATGCACAATTAGAAATTAAAAACAAGCAAGGCATTCAACTGTGTAGTCCAAGTAAACACTAGGTTGACTGCATTTCCATGCAAGGTCACTGGTGGGGCTCGACAGAGGAACAGGGGGGACTCCTCGAAATTTCCTCTGCTTTACATTAGGAATGTGCACAGGCCCAGGCTGACCCGAAAGCATGGGTTGGGCCCAGTCAAGGGCCAGGTTCAAGTAGCCTGGAAAATTTTTATTCGGGGGGCCAGGCATAATTTGTTGTGCAGGTCAGGCATGCACTAGAGCCCAACTTTCCCAATATTCTTGCCGTCAGTATACTTCCACAAGAAGGCAACCCAAAGGACCATACCATCTGGCTTTAGAGAACCCTCACCAGGTTTGGGCATTGCAAACGAACAAGCGTAGCATGCGGATTGGTTGATGACAGTTGTGTTTTCAAAATATGACACGCCTGTGAAGCAGGAAAATGGTCGAAACAGAAGTCTGCGCACTGTGCATCGAAGGCCTTGACTTCTAGCGTGCCGGCGGCAGAAGCAGGATGCCCCCCCCGAGAGCGTTTAGCACACGGTGTGGCTGCTTGACGTAGTAGTTTGTGAAAAACGCAATAAATCCATTATTTTTCGCATGTTCCTGCCTGAAAACAAGGTTGTGTCAACCCATTTCACCACCCAAGCTTTCCATTCGGCTTAAAATCTTGGCAGCAAAAGTTTTGTTCAGTATCCCTTTGAGAAGCAACACAAGCTTTAAAGGACAAAAATGTGTGCATGCTAATAACCAAACTATAGATACGCACCTTTGGAATGGTCCTTGTCTAGTTGTAGTGTGCTTTTCTTCCAGTCCTCTAGCTTGTCTTGCAGTGGAATAACTAGCTGCTCCATGATTGACCTGGGAACAGCACACACATAACAAGCAAATTAAAAAAGAACATTTTGCAGAAAGAGTAAAATACAACTGCTAAGTTACATCTAATAAATACGAAGATGCCACACTGTAGTACAACAAAAACATCAACTAGAGAACTGAGAATTCCAAAAGGGCATTATTTCAACAAACAATGCCCCGAAAAGGTTAGTGACAACCACTCACTCGATAAAATTTAGCACCATTCAGAAATCATGCCAATGGGCTTTCTTTAATGCATGAGCTCCCCTTTAACAGCAGTTTGCAGTTTTTAGACCTCAGCCTCACATTCTCGGAGCTGCACGTATATTGGTCTTATTGCCACATTCTATCAAGGAGCTTTCACCCTTCGACGCGGCCCATTCTCAACTTCTCAAGAGGGCCATTACTTCCATGCACCTTGAGCACTGGTGAAATCTTGTCCTTACAAGACAAAAATAGTTCCGTTAATCAGATTACACAGCAGCATTCAGCTGGCTATCCTAACTCTGTCATTGCATCTGTTTCTGAAAACCTCCTTCAAAAAAGTGAAGGGAACAAACAAAGGCATGCAGCTGGTGGTCAAATACCAATGTTGGTGCTTTACATGCACCAGGTTTCTCATAACGTTAAAAACATGGCTAACAGTACTAGGTACCTGTGGTTTTCTCTGTGCCACATTGGCTGGCCAGTGCCCATGCGCTTCTAAAGCACCAAGGCCTTTCTTGCGTGGGAATGGTGTGCTAGGTCTATGTGGCTTGCTCAGTTGGCGTGGTTGATGAAATTTTGCTCAGCTGCGGTCAAGTTTACATTGGCCAAACTGGTCGGTAGCTAAACGACAGAGTTTGTTTGTTTGTTGAATGGCAGTAACATTTGCTTGTTTACTGCCATTCCTCCTTGTGTGAGCAGAGGTTTTCTAGTGTTTCCATTCTTGGTAAGAATACAGATGCACTGGCACATGAGATTATGGAAGCTCACTACATTAAAAAGAAAAGCGACATGTGTATCAGTGAGACGCCTGTAATTTGGCGTGGCAACGAATATCAATTTTTTCAATCCTTACTAGATTAGAAATATTTTGAGATTTCGCCTCATCTGGTATTATTTCATGAGTGTTCGAAGCAATGTGGTTTACGTATGTTAGTTGCGAGTAATGCCCTTCTCCATCTTGTCTTCTTTCTGTAGTCGTTGTGCATCTTGTTCACTTCATTAGCATGCGCCAACTAGCCAACAACAAGTTTTACTAGCTTGGGTGGCTACTGATGCAGTGGTAGATGCAGCTGCACATGTGGCACCCTACATATTCAAGTGGAGCAGGATAACAACTCAAAGCTATGTTAGTAGCTACGTTACTCAAAGTAATGTAGCTACGCCATCTTCCTATTTAGATGACCCATGCGAGCTTACCTTCTCTACTGACAAGTGAATTAGCAGCTCATATAACATGGGTACCGAGAACAAAGTGCAGGTTTTGCAAAGCCCCAAAAATCTCCTAACATAGTAGGTTTTAATGCCCATAACCAAGAGAGCCAACGTGAGAGAACCTGCATAAGACAACTTGAGAGAAATTCTGACGTCAGCTAATTTAAAATGCAACGAAGCCTGGCACATAAGGGTCTTTGGAATTTGCCCCCATCAGAATGCAGCTCTCATGGCCAGAATAAAGCTTGTGATCATGTGCTCAGCAAGCAAATGAATGTCGTAGCTACTTGGCCACCTTAACAAAACACATTCTCCACACTGTGCAGGAACTCTCATATGTACATCAGCACCAAATATGCATGTTAAGCAATTACTGTAACTGCAAGCTGCTTTCCTTTTGTATGAATCAACACTATCGGTCTAGTCCTTTTGTTTGTACTCTTTTTGAAAATGGAATGCCAATACTCCCAACATATGGTTCTCATAAACCACATGTGAAGTGAAAATTATTCTTCCCTATCTATGGCTGCAAATAAGCTAACGTAGTATGTTCAAATCTGTATGGCCTGTACAGGACAAAGTGAACTCATGCATATAACAAAGTGGAGTGAACAAAAGCTGACAACCATAGTGAGTCTAATTTTTACTCATCCTGACATTAAAAATTTTGAAGTTAGTTCAAACATTTACAGTACCATGATTTCCAACTTCAAGTAACCATACTTAAAATATTCCCTGTTAAAGTGATCTGCCTCCACACATTTGCAAAGCGGCATCAAACGACACTGTGCACAAGTGCCACAGTGATATCTAACCAGAGGTGGAAGACTGTTTGCTAAAGAACTGACATCTAGCATAAGGCACCTGGAAGGCCATAATTAGGGTCCCAGTGTTCAAGCTTTTGCTTGCACTAATAAAACAACCTATTACTGAGCATAACTAAATGGCATATTCGATGTCTTCCTCTGAATTTTGCTCCCAAACTTGCTTTGAACAAAAATAACCTCAGTAATAAATTACGCGATCTACTAACTCCACATTACACAGCCTTGCGGTGTTTTTGAATAATAAATTACCTAACTCATGCTTCAGCACCTAATAAAGATGATTTGCCAGACAGCATTTAGCACACATGTCCTTACTGTTGAAGACAAAGACCTTACATCTGAAAAAAAATGAGGCACATGTATGCTAAATGTACAGATACACTTACATGGTAAATGAACGGAGCTTTGCTTCAACACTGCGGTGGCGAAGACAAAGGCGGGTCAGTGCCTTGCCAACTTCTTTTGTGGCACCTGAAAGTTTTACACACAAGAATAACTACCCCGAGAATCTTGCACTGCACGCTTTATGAAGCATTAAATCTGCTGGTGATAACACCCCTGCGCAGATACACTGTTCCTTTTTAACAAAGGTACCGAGTTTAAGTAAATTTCGTATTTTACACTGTAACAAAAAAGTAACAGCATCAATAATAAATACAGCAGCCTTTTAGAAGGGTTGCTCGGGCCAGAATGCCATCAGGCTGTTAACGCGACATTAAAAAGCAACACTAAGTCAGTTATTATTTCCAAACTAAATGTTATTCATTGGGAAGACAGGAGTCTGAAATCAATAAAAAAAAAAT
Organism: Rhipicephalus sanguineus; assembly: GCF_013339695.2. Lineage (NCBI taxonomy): Eukaryota > Metazoa > Arthropoda > Arachnida > Ixodida > Ixodidae > Rhipicephalus > Rhipicephalus sanguineus. Next base: position 55,548 of record NW_023616435.1, read on the forward strand.
GAAGGCCAAACAAATTTTGTCAAATTTCCATGTCAGAACGTCAGCACCAGAAGGTGAAAGTGGTGTCGCACGTTTTCGTAGATCCTTGGGTTATTTTAGTGCACAGAAAGCTCTCAAAACTAGGCTGGTTGGGCCTCTTAATCTCTCTAGAATTCAGTGTAGTCCTTTCTTACCAATAGGTAATTGAACGGATCAGCACTTAAAGAGGCCAAAATCAATTACTGCAGTGTACTGACGTTGGAACGCTAGGATGGTGTAACCGCCTGTCCAACCTTCTTTTTTTTTATGCGATTAATACAGTTCCAACACATGCGTAGAGTTTTCACAATGTCTCCCTGTTATCAAGCCTGCCTTCATGTAACTGATTGAATGCACTCAGTGATGGACAGCTGAACATCACCAGCTGCTCTGTTCCTTTCAAGCCCACTAGATGGTGCTGTCCACCACATGCCCACCGTGGAAACAGCAGAAACATGGGCAGATATACAGGTGTTGGGGGATGGCATAAACACATGTCTCACTCAGTGGGCATACCCTTAATGAAAACCAGCAAATAATGAAGCCAAGAAAGGTATAGGGGACATTAATTGCACTGTTTTAAATGTAGTGTAACAATTGCGATATAGATGTGAAGAAAGTTAAGTGGACGAAAAGACAACTTGCCGCCAGCAGAGACCGAACCTGCGACCTTCGGATTGGTCGCAGGTTCGGTCTCTGCCGGCAGCAAGTTGTCTTTTCGTCCACTTACTTTCTTCACATCTATATCGCAATTGTTACACTACACTTAAAACAGTGCAATGAACATCCCCTATACCTTTCTTGGCTTCATTATTTGCTGGTTTTCATTAGGTTGTGTCAAACAAAGAAATGAGCCTTCGAAAATCACTTCCTTCTTTCGAGGGGCATATGCATTTTGTGGCAATTTTTGTAATGTCTGCCGTGTTTTGATGAGACTACCATCTTTCAAACATTTGCTCAGACCGACATATTTGCACAGCGCTACGTAAACGAGGACGTATGAAAAGACATAACACAGGTGCTGACTTCCACTAAATTTATTAGCGAAAACGCTAGAAATATATACAGCTGATAACACCAGCCAGATACGCAATTTCCTTTTTGGTTAGGGCAACTGATGGCATGCTTACACAGAGGTCTCCCAGCTGCTGCATTTGATAAACTTCTATGATTTCCCGCGTAAGCTGCTCCGCTGTTTCGCGACAACGGCGCACTTTTCAAATTCTGCTTTACAACCACAATCTCTACAATGTATACCGAGATGACCTTGAACAGCCGTGGTGACATGATAGTGATGCTCTTTTAAACGCTCGTTCAAGGCTGTGTTGTGTCTTTTCATACGTCCTCGTTTACGTAGCGCTGTGCAAATATGTCGATTATAAATCAGCAACTAGCCCATGCTGCCGTTCTCTCAATTTGCTCAGAGTTTTTTTGCAATGTCTGTGTAAGTACATGCCTTTATGCCCCTTCTGGCTGTGACATGAACGGAGAAGAAAGCAACAATGCCATGGCAAGTACCATTGCTGCTGTTCAAACAATTCAAATGACTACATTAAAGGTAGGTAGGTAGGTTGGAAGGGGGAAGGAGGGATGTGTGCATGTGTGTTTCTTTTTTTCCCGCCTCATTCCCAGCTTTCCATGTTGTGCTTCTCAGTAACGACGACTGTTTTGCTATTGCAGATGCATAATTTACAAGCTTACAAGTTCAAAAGTTTACAAGCAAACATTACCTGCTGCTTCACATAATAATTGGTCTACCAAAGTTATACTTAGAGCACATAAGATTCAGCACATTTTCTGAGACTCATTTAGCAAAAACAAACAGAACACAAAAATACTTAACTTTCTGGGGCTAACTCTTGCAATTCTTGGTTATGTTAACTTATTGTAACTAAGAACGTAAGATCATTGACTGCACTAGAGAAAACGAGGTTGTCTTCTCTATCAATACAGCACGTCAGTCCTTTTTTCTTTTTTTTTTTTTGTCCATCTGCGATCTTAAATGCTGGCAAAAATACAGGTGGTTCAGGTATGCATAGACTTAAAATGCTTATTCTTTTGTGAACCCCAAATGCTCCTATGCTGGTGCCAGCAATAGAAGCTAATCTTGCTGCATACTGTGCTTCGTAACCATTCTACGAAGCATTCCAGTAGTTGTACATCAGCTGTGTTGGCACGTGAAGAGAGTATGGAATGCATAATGCGCCAAGCATTTTAAATGCAGAGCATTTCTTGGCGAACCAAAGACACTTTGCATAGTTTGTCCGTTTGTCGTCCATCCGCCCGCCTATCTATCTATCTAGCCACCTACCACTTTGTGCTCTCGTGGCAGTTTCGTTAGCTTGAAATATACCAAAATTGGTACAGCATGAATGAGTGTATGAAGAACATAAATGACAGGTTGTAACAAAAATCATGACATGCATGTCATGTATGTCACGATTTACATGACACTGTCTTAGTGCACTCACATCCATTTCATTAACTTGATATACACCATAATTTGTATGGCATGATATGAATGCATGCTGAATGTGAATGACAGGTCATAACATGAAAATCATGTTATGCATGTCATGTATATCGTAATTTCCATGATGTGGTCTTTGTGCTCCTGGGGTCATTTCAATAACTCGACATACAGTAAAAGCTCGTTAATTTGACTCTCGTTAATTCGGAAAATCGGTTAATTTGGACACGTCATCTGGTCCCTGTAAATATACGCATCACTCTATGAGACTGGGCGCTCGTTATTTCGGACAGATTTGACCGCAAATTGGATAATTCAGCGACTTTCGGGCCGCTGGCGAGGCTCGAAAACGAAAAAAGAACAATTCGGAACAAAAGTGAAGCTCAAACGCAGCATCGCCATGGACATCAATTATCGACTTGGCTTGGATTGAGACTGGTTGAGCGCCTTTTTTTCGCGTGTGGGTTTGTTGCTTTGTTCCCGTTGGTGTGCTGCATCGTTGATCGCCGATTTATCGAGGAAAGTTTCAGTACGGCTCCTTTAGCTTGATCGTTGCTGGTGCTTTTGTGCCGACTTCTCGTGCGACCGCACTCTCCGCCGATGGCAACGCCGACGAAGCGGCCCAAGTACGAGGCCAAGGACTTCACCACGAAAGTAGAAATTTTGCGTGCTCTGAATAACGGGCTCTCCCGACAAGAAGTGATGAAGAGTGATGAAAGGGGATCCTTCAATCGGCGGCAAGAAGCAAGGAACGAGTAACCGTACTTTTATCCCCCAACGTGACGGGAACAGAGCGCTTGCCGCTTCTCGTTATCGGAAAGGTTCAAAAGCCACGCTGCTTTAAGAACATCAACAATCTTCCCGTGGATTACCGTGCCAACCGAAAAGCGTGGATGACGGGTGAAACTTTTGCGGTACTGCAGACATCATGCGAGCTGCTGAGCACCTTGAAGGGCTCAGAAAAATTGTGTCCGCGCGAATTTGCTCGAAAACACAAGCATCCGCGATTACTTTCTTAAGTAAAGGTATGTTGAAAAAACTCGTGCATTTATTGTGTTTATTTCGACCATCGATAATTCGGACATTCGGTTAATTCGGACATTTTTTCTGGTCCCTAGAAATCCGAATTAACGAGCTTTTACTGTATACCAAGATTGGCAAGGCATGAGTGTGACAAATATAAATTACAGGTCATGCTCTGTATATACCAGAATCTACAGGGTTGGTCAAAAGTTACCAGGCAGCGCTGCCACAGGATTACATGAGATAGTGGCCTGGGAACTTTTGACCACCCCTGTACATGCGTGCCTGCATGACAAACATGTGATAGTGAACGACATGTCATGACATGAATGTCTTGATTTGTCTCAAAGGCAAACAATGCAGTGTATGTAGCTCCTCTTGATTGCTTTACATTAAATCGCTTCCCACAGTTTCAGTTTATTAACAGAATCGCAAAATACAATGCATATATGAATCTTATGAATCTGTAACATTTTCAGAAGGAGGCCCAAAAGTTAGAACTAGGGGAGGGAGGGCCTCTTATCAGAATTAGACAAACCGACTTTAGTAAGCACAGGAATAGATTGCTTATACAGGTTTGGACTGGCTATACATATACAAATATAATAAGTTAATAAAAAATACATGGAAGAACATCAATAAAGACAAAAAACTGAATAATAGACTAATTTATGTGACGAAAGCAGGTATGTTTTCAAATACAATCTAAAACACTTTAACAGCACGTGGGATCTGCCGATTTTTTTTTCTTTTTATCATTTGCTAGTTTGCCTTTCATCACAGCGTCATTATGGTATATAACAACATTAACCTGTGTGTGCCATGGTCCTACAGCAAAACTGCCTTGCATTTTTCATTTTTGATGACGTTCGAAAAAAACAACAGCTAGTTGCAGGAATGGTTACACTACTACAGTTATAGACTGCATGGTAGACAAAACCCCCTGTGAATTTTCAAAGATGCATGACAGACCAGTGGTTAGCCAGTCTGGCTTCCAACTGCAATTTGCCTCAGGAGCATGACTTCAAATCTCAGTAGAATTGATAAGCAAGCTTTTGTCTTTTTCTCCCAATATATATCAGGGTGAAGCTGAGGGTGGGGTGTTGGCTTCATGATGATGATGGCACAAAAGAAATGAACAACCAGTAAGGACAATCAAACAAGTTCCCCGGTAAAATGGCAAAAATTTTGAACGCATTTCACATGGTCGGCCCAAGTAATACCGTATTTTCCGGTGTATAAGACGCACCTTTTTTCCTAGATTTTCGCTGGTGCGTCTTATACAACGGTGCGTCTTATATACGCAAAAAGTCACGATTCTGCGAGACCAATTTGTTTATATTTAATTTATGAGTACGATAAACTAAGCTCGAGAGCATTCGTAAAATATATCTAATTTTGTTGTAACAATGAAGCGGCTGCGATCTTAGGTGTCAGCTACTTGCTGTTCAAGCAGCGGCGACCACGGAGATTACGGCAGGAATAAAAGCCACCACTGTCGCGTGCCCCATTGTACTGTTTGAATTGTTTGTTCTTAAACGAAGAATTAAACCCACAGAACTGAGGCAATAAATAAAAAAGAGCACCACAACGGTCCATTGTAACGTTGTAGCGCCCACAATATCAGTTACAAAAGCGAAAGTACCACTTCATTATCATCATCATGAGTTTCCGTGTGAGACGTCGCTGCAGTCTAGTCGCAGTTTCCGGCTTCCGGTCGCCATTTACGTTTTGTATGCGTGTGTAGGTGGTATCCGACGATCGTGTGATAACCGTGCGGCGCGTTCGTTGTTTATGTGTTCTCGCCAAGTCTGGTAATGCCCTAAAGGTATGGTAGCCACCATAGTACAGGCAGTGCCAACGATGTGCTTCAAGGTGCTTACAATGCTGCGTAAAAGTTAGTCAGAGGCTGACGACGGTAACCCAGCGATGCTGCCAACCGAGGCGGAAGAACTTTTGACAGTGCGCCGGAGGATGTGGCTTCAAATCCAGTAGAATAAATAGTGGTTTTCTGCGCCTTAATAAAACTGCTGCTTACAGATATTCAGTGCCGTGCGTGACTACACATTTCGCAATTGCGTGGGTCATTGTGTTTTATCATGTCGACTGAGTTAAAAATAGATGCGTCTTATACAAGGTGCGTCTTTATATCATTTTTTTCTTTCGAAAGTCGATAAAGTAGAGGTGCGTCTTATACAAAGGTGCGACTTATACACCGGAAAATACGGTAAACTGAGCATTACTGCCTTAGGTTACTTCCTGCCACTGTATACCACTGTCAAAAGATATCCCGATGAGGCTCACTATAAAAAAAAATCCTACATGTTGTTTCCTATTTTGATAACACAATACCTCAACATCACCTGTGATAGATAGTCCTTAAGCCCGATTACTCCACATTGCCTGTACAAAAGGCTGATAATCAACTGGTTAAATTAATTAACATTTGATTCATTACTGTGCAATACATATTGCAAGTAAGGAACTGTAGCCTATGAATTCACAAATTGTGTCCACTTAGATGAAATCTAAGGGTATTGTGGATTTCGAGGTGGGCGCCATAAAACTTGCGATAAAAATGCACTGCTGTATATATATTAATATGTGTTGTAATAATAATATGTGTTATAATAATAATATGTTCTATCTCTTCTTTTTCTTCGCAGTTGCAACCTTGCGCACGTATTTCAAGCAACGATGCACCAACTAGCCCAACATAACGTACTGCTTGGGATACTCTTTCTACAAAACATTGTGTACTGAAGCATAAACCTATCTGGCATGCCCATGTAGTCACATACATTGGGTATAAATCAGGCACGTAGGCAAGGGGGGGGCCCGGGGGGCCCGGGCCCCCCCCGAAATTCGTCCGGCCTTCTATTTTCCCCGGCACCTTTTGTTTTATATTTGCCGGAAATACTTTCTTTCGAACAATTAGGCCTTGGGCCCCCCCCGAAAAAAAATCCTGGCTACGTGCCTGGTATAAATATTTCGAAACTGGTGTCAGCCTGAAAATGTGTTCAAACAGGATATCTCTTGTGAATTCACGGCCTACAATAAATTTCAATATGTGCTGTAAAGCGATTCATAAAAATATAATTAGTGAACTTTATTAATTATCCTGGGTGTATTTGAACTTCTTCGATAAGTAATGTCCACTGCTTGGAGTAATTGAACTCAATGGCTAAATTATACCACCTGTTACAAGAATATTTCATAACCATTTTTACAATCTGCATAAACATGTAGAAGGGTAATATATAATCACTGAAATTGTGTTGAGAAGGGCATACGAAGCTATGCTAAACATGGCACTGGTTCCCACAAGGCTCCTTGACAGTGATTGTGGAAAATAGTCTATGGTTGCATAGTTGGTAGTTTCACAGCTCAGTACACTCCCAACTTTTACCACTGAGCACTTATGCAAAAGTGTGTACATAAGTTCACACTTGTACACAAGCACAACTGCAGTGCAAAGGGAGAAAACCAGAGCAAAGCAGACATTCCACCCAGCAAAGGCTGGGTGGAATGTCTGCTTTAAGTGTGCTGAAGCACACTTAAACAAAGGCAAGCAACCTGCAGCATAATCTCGTTTCAACATTTTCTATGGCTTATGCGAACTCCTCTAGTAGGATTCCAAATTTCTGCTTGTCGTTCATTACTACTTTAGACATGACACGCAAAACGTGTAAAAACCCTGTAGTGGTATACGCACCTCTGTGAAAGGTATGCACATACCACTACAAAATGTAGACAGCAGTATTCCAAAAGACGATATATTAATAATATCAATTACCAAAAAGCTCACCTTTGGTATTTGTAGCCATGTCAGCCACTTTTTGGAATGAATCTAGGAAGGCAGCTGAAACTGATGCCGTAATCCTTGAAGAGAAAAGAAAGAACATTTTTAACTTTTGCTTCAGAATTTCAGTACTCAAGTAATACAACTGCAACAAAGCTTCCAATCAAGTATGCCACATACACAACAAAATTTAACAAAGTACTGATACTTTGTTAGATTTTTGCTGTTGTGTAGCTGTTTAGACAAGCTAGAGAGAGAAGAGAGAGAGAACAACTTTATTTAAAAACGAACCCCAGTCTGATTCTATAAAGCCTCAATTTCTCGAACATGCAGCAAATTAGTTATATATGTTTTCGTGTGACTAGTTCAAGATATGTCTCTGGTGTAGTGTAGTGCCAGACAAAGTGCAAAGCTGATTACACTGGGAAGTTGAAGGCAGTGGCCAAGTGGTGTACAGGCCCCTCATGCATGCACCAGTATGCCTGGTGCAATGGTTGAATAAAACCACACAATGAACATGCCATCTAGAACTTGCTGAAAGTAGCCAAGTCGGCTCTCCTGTCCTCCGTTCTGTTGAAGGCCTTATCCTTTGCCAACACTTTGCATGGAACACAAACGCTTCCTTCCTACCTCCTTTTTCCCTCTCAAGCGATACGTCTACCAGTGTACTCCATTTTTGGAAGCACAGCCATGGTGCAAGTGCATCAATATGTGTGGTACTATGTGACCATCACCTCCATCTTCTGTGATGCGACGAACCTCCTGCTTCACATCAAGCCACAGTGCACTTAGCACAAATTATTAACTAGTAGCATTACAGAAGATGCAATTGTTTGTTGTACTCTCAAGGAATTCAGACTTGCTCCTCTTCAGTCACAGGTTAAGATGACCTGTCAATAAATGTGTCGAAGTCACAGTTTTATTCCAAGGTGATGTAGACTCTCTTGAAAGAAAACAGATCAGTAGTGGGAAGATTCCTTCGCATGGGTGTATGCTGGCACTTGCCTTATGATGTATATATTTTTTGCACTTGAGGCCTGTAGTCACTTTTTTGCGACAAAGCTACGAATTGCATGCACGTTGTGGCAGCAAATTATCTTAAGATTTTTCTTCCACATTCCCAAAAAACAAACAAAGAGTTCTAAGTAAGATTCCACATTTTTTTTTTTCAGATTAAAAAATTCAGGTCACAACAGCTTATCCATGCTATGCTTGTCTATACCTAGTCTACAATGAAAAAGACACAACACCTAAAGCATAGTTCACTTACTTCAGCTGAGAATGCAGCTTGCTTGCCTTTGCCAAGAAATCCTCCCATATTGGAGTTCCACCCTGCAAAAGAGTAATATAGCATTAAAAATGTGCTGCTGGGCTAGCTGGTTCATTTTAGTAAGGTATAAAAATGTGGAACCTTTTCATGAACAAGAAGACAGACACAGAATAAGTGCGAAGGTTAGCGCTTGTCTTGTTTGATTGCGCAACAAAAAAGAGACAGATGAAAGAGAAGAGACACACCTAGCGCTTTTTCTGTGTCTGTCCTCTTGTCCCTTGATAAGTTTGTACTTTTTATACCTTACAAGTATACAGGGTGCCCGAGCTACCTCTAGCCAGAGTTTAAAATATGCCGACACACTCAATGGCGATGTGACCAAATGCAAGGCAGAGCTAAGGGTGTTTACATAACCGCAATGCAAAAGTCAAGCAATTAAGCAACTAAGATCAAGTATATCCCTATTCATATGATTACTTAAGATTAATCTTTATTATACTGCTGAGGGGTCACCATGCTCCCTCATTTGTTCTTCCTTGTGTCAGTAAGGTAATGTAATAATAAAGACATTGAAAAAGGAGTCACTGAAGCACTCATGTATCACAGTGATTTCATTTCTTTGAAATGATTCCAAATGCTTTAGCGGTGTGCTTCGAAGCGCAGAATGTTAACTCTAATCAAATTACTGAGATGTACAGGGTATGCAACGGTTGTGCATGGGTTTCACAAACATATGGCACAGAGGAGGATTAAAAAGAGCAAATGCCGAGCCCAACGAGGAATAAATCACAGCGATGGCAAAGAGAGTGAGAGGTGGAAAGCACAGGAAGGCGCAGGGGAAGCATGAAGAAGAAAGCGGAGGAGAGTAGCGACCGAGAAATCAGTACAGAGGAGAATAAAAAACGGCGACGATGAAGAGGGAACAAGGAAGAAAGTGGTGTGCCGCTTGCACGAGACGTGCTCCATATCAACAATTCACTATGAGATGGCGCCAGAGTGGCATGCGCTGTCACCCACTCATGAATTACACCATTACTAAAGCACATGGCAAGTACGCCAATGGCGAGCACTCTGAGCAAGACATGTGTCCCTGTGCTTACACTCTTATTCTGAACAATGAGTGACGCAGCCAGTGGAAGTGCTTTGCTTCCCGCTGCTAAGTGCTGGGCCTCTTGCTCAAGAAGAAGATCAATGCCGCTGAGGCCAGAATAATACTGCGCTCAAATTTCACATTGGGGAGTGTCGTAATCGTTACAGACTTTTTCTACAAGATATACCTGCTGGTACACAAATGTAAACATGTAGTTGCTAGCAGATCATGCAAAGGGCCATCTACACTATGCATGATTCAGCCACTGTCTGCCAGGTGGCAATTCCACCCAATCTTGCATTTAAAAGTGATCATTTTATTTATATTTATTTATTTTGTTATCAACTACTCATCAAGTTAAAACATACAAATTCATGATGCCTCGGTGTCACATGCTTTTATGAAATTTATTTTTGCATTAGATAACACTTATGTCAATGTGTCACTTCACGCAAGTGCTTATGCATGCAAGTGTGTATACTAGGCTTGTGCGAATATTCGAGCACTTCGAATATTCGAACAAATATTGAAGTATTCGAATTCGCTTCAACACGAATTTAAATTAGTGGAAATTTTGAAGTATTGGAAATGAACAAATAGACGTATATAAACCGCATGTAACTTCCTGTAAAGGTGGTTTTACTGCAGTGGAGGGGTGCTCTACAGTGAATACACATATCCAGGGGAAATCCGCACTGCCGCGAAGCCACACTTCAAGGTTAAATGAACAAATTACCTTCACATCGATTCATCATTTTTCATGCTTGTTATACCGGCTTATATCCTCCAAGTATAGTAAATTTTAAAACGCAACGTATTTTACAGGTTATCACTTGCATTCTACCGAAAGTCAAATCCTACTATCAGGGGTGCAACAGCCGAAATAGGATTTGGAGCAATTTTTGGAGCAGCAAAATGTTGCTTTTGGAGCACAAAAATCCAAATTTGGAGCCGGTTGCGAAAAAAAAAACCTGAATTTTTAGCCCGAAATCCCAGATTTGGAGCAGTATAACAAAGAAGGCTTACTTTTAGAAATGAAAATAAAAATATGTAAAAACCACTCAACATCAGCTAATTCGTGAATAGTGCATGTGAACACTGCTATTTCAATAAAAGCAGTGTGTTGAGCCACCCCACAGTGCAAACAATGACCAAGTCAGTGTGAACAATGACTAAGTCCACATTAGCATTTGCAGGATTTGTCAAATAATTTGACAGGCACTGGAAATGCTAATGTGGTCCTGCGAACCTGGCAAATTTGAGAACTACTGTCCTATTCTATTGCGATAGCAACTATATGGACACTCTCGACGAGTTTTTGCAGTCATCTCCCGTATAAACTCCAAATTGATAACATATCCCTGTGCATAGTATGTTCTACCGTGGGTAACAAAAAGCGCGCGAGTGCGTGCGACGAATGCAGCTGAAGCAGATATCAAACGAGCCAGCCCATCTCCGTCGCTCGGAGGGCGCATCCGATAACACCACTCCGCTCGGGAAGCCTGCCATCGAAGCATAGAGGAAACGCCCCGCCCGTCTTGAACGAGCATGAAAAGACGCGATAGGGGGGGGGGGGGGGGAGGGGCTGTCCCTTGAGCAACAACTTTTGAACTTTGATTCTAAGGGCGCGGTCGCGATTGCTGGCGCGCGCGCTATCTCGGCAGCCATCAGCGGGTGGCTACGTGCTGCGCTCTCAATGCGAAGACACTGTGCAGAAAGAGCATCTTTCCCTGGAAACGCCGTATTCTCTTACACCAACATTTTGTAGTTACGCGAGATCGGATAAAGAGTTTGCTGCCAGCCTCACTTTGTATGGCATTACAATTTAGTGCTATCGCATTCATTGCTTCGTCCTTCCAGTGAAACTGACTTCTTTCTTTTCTTTCGCGGGGGGTTAGGGTTAGGTTCTGCGCGTCTGTATTGGATGACGATGCCCACACTGCAAATGACCAACGCGGCCTCCATTTTTCGCTCAAATTTGCGCAACTGAGAAAATTTTAAGCTGGTCGGGCATTTTGGCGCAGCGTGGCGCAATTTTAACCAATTTCACGGTTTTGGCTCAGCTTGGCACAAAAATAAGGATTTGTATCAAATTGGCGCAATTGGCGTAGCTGTTGCATCCCTGTACTATTCAAAGTTGCTTAAACTTCCCCTTGAACCAAAAAGAATGACATCTGCACATGCATTGTTTCAACTTTAAAAATATTGTGCAGGTTAGTTGGGTCATGACAAATACGTTCATTTTTCTTTATAATGTGTGATATACACTATTCGAATTCACTTCAAAATTATTCGACAATTCACTTCGAACCTAAAATTTGCTATTCGCGCAAGCCTAATGTATAGCCGTAAAATTCCGAGCAAGCCCCCTTTCACTGCTGAATTAAAATTTCCGCGCCGTTCCGGAAAAGCCCCCCCCCCTTTTATTAACTCCACCTCCGCCCCTGATCACGCACCACGTCAAGGCCCGTTCTCGAAGTGCTTGCGCCTGAAATATGTCGTCAAAATGTGGTCTTTCTTCTTTTCGGCATAATGATCGCACCCCTAACTGGTACACGACACACATGACGATTTTCGGGTTCCCGCGAGCGATCGCATGGTCTTCAAGATCTTCCTGTGACACTAGTCAGCAAAAGTAAGGCATCCGAGATCTGAGTATGTTTCCCAGAGCTGTTGCGTTGGCGTGGCTTCATTAGAGATGTGCGCCGCCGCCTGTTTTTGCTCACGCCGCTGCCGGCCGCCGATCACGCCGCCGCACAATAATTGCGGCGCGCCGCCGTTAGTCTTTCTTTTAACACGAACGGGCAATCAGGACATGAAATACATCATTGCACTGGGGAAGCTCTTCTTGATGTGTCTATGTAAGGGACTGCCCATTTCAGCCGCCGCTGATTGGCCGGAGCTCGGCAAACAGCGCGCTGTTTCGGGTTTTCTTCTGCAACGTCATTTTGACGTCACGAAGCTTTCACAACTCTCGACAAAAATGAGAGGGACGCTATGTGCTTCAATCATGGATAAAAAAAAACAGCAGATAGCGGAGGTAGTTGTTAGGTATTGATGTTAAAAAGACGGGACGTGCCAACGCGAACACAAGAGAGAAATCAAGAAAATGAACAGTTATTTATCACGCAGACCGCCACGTGCACCCAATTGATAGGTATCGCCTCTTGCCTGGGAATGCGCAGATAAGTATTTGCGTCTACCTCCTTTTCCGCCGCTGTAGGATTTTTCAGTTGCTAGCGGCGCTTGCGCTGCCTTGACTACTCTCTTGGGTCCGTGTTTGTCGCAAAAAAAAAAAAAAAATACGGGCAGTTCGCTCTAAGTCGCGCAAAGCTTGGCACAGCGAAGCACGGGCCCGTCGCCGCTCGTACTCTCCGTCGACCGACACGTCTAGCTTCGAGATACGCAGCTTCCTCTTCGAGAGTAAAGACACCCCCCGAAAGTTTTTCATGCTTAAACTTTTCGGGTGGCAAGAAAATACTTTCACGCATTCACAGCGACCACTAGTTGCCAAAGTTAGCCCTTATACACAAACACCTCCCGAAAAAAATTGGCCGCGTATCTCCGTGCTTCACTGCAAATGTCGTCTAAAGACGATAGAAGAGGCGCTGCGTGAGATATGGACGCCATCTGGCAATACGTCGGGAAACATGAGTGTTCTGTTGCGGGCTGGTAGTCCCGCCGCATCAGCAGGCGAAGACCGGCGGTGACCAACACGATCGGCGGGGACGCCAGCCAGCCCGAACACACGGTTTGGCGCGAAGCGCCGAAGCAGAAGAAACGTCCGCACTCAACGAGTATTCACACACTCTTATTTACACGTCGCCTGGGTAAAACAGGAATGCCAGAGCGGCACCCCATGGCATTTGTACAGTGTAATACTGAACCGAAACCGAAACACAACAATGAGCTCGTGCAGTGGGCACGGAGGAAGGCAAGTTTCAGCGCAGTCGCATTTTCAGCGCAGCTTAAGAAAGTGGGTCTCTAGAATTACGTATCTATGTATTTTCTATTAAAGGAACACACCAACAATACTTGCCTAGTGATGTTGGGCCTCAGATATGCGTAATGTTTGCTTTTCGATCAACAATGTACACAAGTATGAACCTAGTCAGCCGTTCAAGATGGCTGGCCCTTGGACAAGTGGTTCAACTTTGGCTGGGTGGCTGAATCGAGTGACGCGCCGACAAACAGAAACACAGACCAAAATTTCTGCGTTTAAGTTCCCCAAGAAAGACTATCGTCTTTAAACATTCCTGGGTACGGCCCTGCGCACTTTCTTCGGATGCCCCATGACTCTATACCTGTCGCGTACGTCATGAAATCCTTTCAGTCACGTGGGCACGTAAACGCTATCCCGCTAAACTAAAACACGCTTTCCAAGCCGGGACGGTGGCGCCACCTAGCGAAGGGTGAATGCGTTAAAAAAAGTTAAAATAACAAAACCGAGAATGCTCGACTGTATCCCCGCACGCAGTCATTCCATTTTTTAGTGAAAATAAAAGTAAATAAATATGAACTAAGCGCCAAAAGCGAAAATTTTCATGTTGCAGACTTGTTTACACCGATCTTCTAGATAGGCCTAGGGACGTTCGAAATGGGAAGCGATCTCAAAAACTACGCTAAGTTATCCGTAATACCGTGTCGTCAAAGCTACCTGAAGGCAAGCGAAGCCATTTCGCACAGTCGTTTGCTGCGAAAGAAGTGGATCCGTCCACATCAACGCTAAATTCAGTTCGAAGCGGGCGCCGAAAACCGCCGCCATGTTTTACGTACACTACTAACTACCCCCCCCCCCTGCTCGTACTTTCTTCACTGCCCCTAGCTGCCCTACCCCTTGAAGCAGTAAATTTTCGTGACTGCGGCCCGCTAGCTGAGGTGAGTTTGAGACCCCTGCTCTAGACAATGCGATCGCAGCGTTAAAGGTAATGGATCCGGGGTTCTGCCTACTGCTCAGCAGCAGAGCATCAAGAAACTATCGTGGGCAAATTGGACGTTAGTAGGAGTCAAGTTCGCAAAACAGATGCCCAGGTATGTGCGATACTGGCGCAGCGGTATCGTGTTCACGCTCTGCCTTCCAAAGATGGCGGCTGATAATACGTAAGCTCCTCCGGTTACCGACAGGCTGGCGCCGACGGACCTCGACATGTGGAATTCGGCAATCGCGATACGGTGTCACGTATACGGTACAGCTGCTGTCTTGTCGGCGCCAAGTGCAAATAGTGTATTTACTTTGGCGCTCGTGTTGCGTGATTCTGCCTCTTCCCTTTTCCCGCGCTCTCAGTTCTTTGAACAATATGCACGTGGATTCCGCACAGTGAAATTGCGAGCTGCTTCGCCAGATTCTGGAATCAAGCCCATGGTAATGAGACCTCCACTCGTGGCCGCACTTGGGAAAACACAGTTAAAACAGTGGTGCAGCACACCTACATCCTCGTTTAACTGATGTTTTAAATTAGCCGGCAATTGGGGCTGAGAGGTATATGCGGCCAATGGGGAAAAAAGCCCCCCCCCTTCCCAACATATGCTAACGCCTGTGCACCAAAATACACAACAGCCACCCACGCATAACACGAACACAGGGGGTAAAAACAGGAAGGGACGAAAAAAACGAAGCGGGTTGAGCATAATTATTAGCGTTATTTTTAGTGAGACGCTGAAATCGATGCCTTGATACCATTCGATCCGCGATAAAATGAGCTCCATTGATTCATTGCATTATATATATATATATATATATATATATATATATATATATATATATAGACCGATCTTCAAGACGAAATTTACAGACTTCGATGCGCTTTTATATCATCGTCCTCCGAGCCGAGAGAGAGAAAGTTAAAAAAAGTTAAAAAGTTAAAGTAAAAAAAAAAAGCCAGAGCATTGACTATGGACCACAGGAATGTACTTCACGTGTCCACCTGGACGATCTGTGATATACATAGTTTTGCTGTTTTTTTTTCTCAGGAAACACGCGTTGTTCGTATGTCCATGTATGTGCACGTGGTGTGTTCGCGACTCTTTTTCCTCAAGTTTTTTATTTCCTTTTTTTATATTTTTTAACTTTTTCTTTTTTTTACTTTTTTTTACTTTTTCTCTCCTCTCGGCTCGGAGGACGATGATATAAACGCGCATCGAAGCCTGGCTGGTAAATTTCGTCTTGATGAAGATCGGTCTCCGATCGAAACGTCGATAAATAGTTTTCTAGAAGCGTATACCTCTTTCCTCCATATATATATATATATATATATATATATATATATATATATAATATATATATATATATATATTGAAGAAGCTTTTCCAATGGGCCAAACGTACTTGGGAAGAGAAAAGACACAACTAAGCGCCGCGGTTATCTTAATTTTATTTGCCAACGGTTTCGACCGGTGGACCGGTCTTCGTCAGGGCTTGAGCAAATACTCATAAGCCCTGCCGAAGACCGGTCCATCGGTCGAAACCGTTGGCAAATAAAATTAAGATAACCGCTTAAGATAACCGATATATATATATATATATATATATATAATATATATATATACATTTATTTCCATCTGCCTCAGCACTCGTCCTGTCGTGTTTATGTCCGTTTATTCACAGTAAATTTTTGTCCTTGTCTTAATTTGAACGCCACTATTCGAAATGACGTACACAACGAGAAAAGACTAAATAAATAAATGCTTAGGATTTGCGTGCAGAAACCAGGATTTCACTACGCAGTACTCGGGGTGAATTTGATAAACTAGCTTTCTTGAAACCACGCTCGCCTGACAATCTTTTTTTTATTTCAAATAAAGTTTCCTCCTCCTCCTTCACGTGCAGATATAACCCGGGTGCTTCCTGCATTTTGCCCCCATATCTGCCGTCACCGCTCGACCGAAGAAGCAACGGCACATACTCGAGAAACACAGGCAACCTTAAGCAGTTCCCTGTGAGCGTGCTGCAGCAACGATGAAGCCATCGGATTCCGGCGCATGCATGCAGCATATCCTGAGCAAGCGCGCCCGCGTGAGGGCAAGCAGCACCAGAGGAGGCGCCCGCGCAGACTGCCCTTACCATAACAAACGCTGCGTTCAGTGCCCGGTGGAGATGCTTTCCCAACATGGGCCGCAGCCGCTACGTGCGGGCCAGCCTGCAAACAAAGCGGCAGCACGGACTGACGGGCCCGCGGAAAGATGCAGAAAGCTGCGCCAGACGTTCCTGACTGCAGCCACCAGCACGAGGCCACCAGACGAGAAAATGTCCCACCGGCCCTTCAGACACGCAAAACTGGCCTCGCGAAGCGACGAAAGAAATGCACTACCACGCTGAACGACACAATACAGGCAGCAATTTTCCGCGACACCGCGAATAATATCGCGCTCTTATGGACAAGATAATAGTCCGTTCCCGCCACAAGGAGACGCGGCCTCGTACACGAACCACAAAAACGGACATTTTCATTGTACGACATTACGAACTATATCGGACCAAAACAGGAACACGCGTTTTCTTTCAGCATTCGCCCTTCTGAAAAGATGTGTCCTTGTTCGCATACTTTTATGCTGCCTCACCGGACCGTGCCCGTACTCTCAATGGAAGCTGTCAACGCCGGTGTGAGACAGACAGGTGGGTAACACCCGCCCATCAGCACGTGAGGCATCGGGCGCCCAAGCAGAGGACGCGGTGTCGTTCTCGGCCGACACGAACACAAATCGGGACTGCTCCTGCGTCGCGACACAACGCTAACGTTCATGCCAGAAATGCCTATTAAGTATGGTCGATCCCCAATTTCGGAAAAGATACCACTTTGCCAATGAAGCGAAACAACTTTATTTATCACGGCAGGAATGGGATCGAATAGCGACTTTCAGGCAGCACGAAGCAGCAGCGGATGCATCTTCAATGATCCGTTCTGGGCACGTGTTGCTATCGCGACACAAGTGGCCTCAGTGTTCAAGGTATGTCCGTTTAGTAGAAAATCCTCCCTTCACCATTTCTCAGATACACATCCACAAATTGTGCACGAGGTCGCACTGACGTTCCACACACTTTCGCCTTCAGTGCATAATAAGGAAAGCTTTTCCTTTCGTAATGTCAATATGGCTTCAGCACTCGTCGGCTTCCCACAGCACTCAGATTCTGATGGACACAAAAGACGCATTCCTGAAAAAACGTCTTACTGTATTTTACCCCAGAGAATACTACGGTTGAAACAAAATACACAAAAGTACGTGGTTATTCCAAACCAGCCCTCAGCTTTAACAGTGAAATAAAGAGAAGGTATGGAGTGCAAACACAAAGATATTTAAAAAAAGAAAAGGAGGGGGCTGGGGGAGGGGTCGAATTTCACGTATAGTGCGTGCAATAAGTTTGAGAATGCTTGAGATTGGCATTAAACAGTAGAATGCGATAGCGTAATCGTGCTCCGTTCGCATCGCTTCTCATTCACTATCCAGGCTTCGCTTCTCGGTATACATATATGCCTCACCCGTGTCTCGAGGCAAGGAAACGCCTGTGCGCGTACCATTGGCCGTTTTAAAACTCTCCAGAATGTATGCATACGGCAAGTACAGTTGCGAAGTGCCCACTCCGCCATAATTCATCATTTTGCGAATTAGCGAAGTACCCAATATACGGGTGGTAGTCCAGCCAGTTCATGATTTGGAGCAAATTTCGGAGCAGGAAAAAGGCTGTTTTGGAGCTTTGGAGCTTTAAATAAAGCTGCATATTGGAGCCGGCATGGAGCAGATAAAATGGAGTTTGGGATCACATTGAGCAGTACAGTCAATTTTTTTGTGTGTGTGTGCATTTCTTATTAGTGCGCGAAATATACATACTGCTGTAATGCAAACAAGGGAACAAGACCAACAGTCAGAGAGCAGCCATCAATCAAGCTCTTCAAATGAGAGAATGTCATATGCTGGCTTCACCGCACTACAAGGGTTCCACACTCGCCGCCATGGCTGACCCCATAAAGTGGACGGGGGGATGGCCGCCGCCGTAGCTCAGTGTAGAGCATCGGACGTTATCGAAGGTCGCAGGTTCGGTCCCTGCCGGCGGAGTTATCTTTTCGTCCACTTTACTTTCTTCACATTTATATTCCAATTATTAAAATAACATCCCCTATACTTTCCTTGGCATTACTGTCTGTTAGTTCTCATTAATATTGTGTCTAACAAAGAAAAACGAGCCCTTAAAAGTAATCTTTCCTTCATTAGTGACAAAGCGAGCACAGCCCATCAGGTGTCCGCGAGTGACAGGTGTCAAAACGTAATTGCAAACAGAAAAGTAACTTAACAAAGGAAACCGCCGCTGATCCATTGAAAAAAGGAAAGAAAAGTCGCTGAGAACGAGAACATTTTGTTGACGATTATCTGCACCCACAATACTTTCAATGCATCGCCCCAACTTTCTGTGGCTGATGCAACATTGTATTCGATAATAATTAAATATTAGGCACGTAAATAATTGCACAACACGTACTGCTAGCGCGGGAGCAACGGTACGCGATAGCATTGAACGTCTATACCATGTATAGCGACCACTAAGAGTATCGGAACGCTTCAGCGCAATACATATGTCGTAAATTCTGTTCATTACACTTTGTCAACGGACACTCGTCAGAAAGTCACACGAGAAAAGCTTTACGTAACAAGGAAACACCTCAGTATATTCACAAGATCAAATACAAAAAACGTCTCCTTTGCTCAGCCTTTTGATCGCATCTGCCCCCGTTTCGAGCCGCGCCGGCCCTCCGTCGGAATTAATAATAATAATAATAATAATAATACTAATAATAATAATAATAATAATAATAATAATAATAATATCTGCGGTTTAACGTCCCAAACCCACGATATGATTATGAGAGACACCGTATAGTGGAGGGCTCCGGAAATTTCGACCACCTCGGGGTCTTTAACGTGCACCTAAATCTAACTACACGGGCCTCAAACATTTTCGCCTCCATCAAAAATGCAGCCGCCGCGGCCGGGATTCGATCCCGCGACCTTCGGGTCAGCAGTCGAGCGCCATAACCACTAGACCACCGTGGCGGGGCTCCGTCGGAATTGGGGAGAGGATTTCCTCCTCACTTGCGGTTTTAGTCTTTCGGACCCCACTCCCCTCCAGGGCTTCTTCACGTGTTTTTGTTGAGGACGTCCTGCTCCTTTTCTTTACTTTTGTATTTTTCTACAACATACACGGGCATTTAGGCTTAGCGTTACAATTTGCATCGCGAAGACCCTTGCGTAGTGCAACTGACATACGTTATTTCTTAATTTTTTTTTCCGAAATATCAAAAACTTCTGCGTTCGAATCTTCATTTGCATGAAACAGTCATTTAGAATATGCGGTGCCTCAAGCAGCAGCAGCATGGCCTACGTGGCTACATTACGATACGCAGAGTGATTAGCAATAAAAGAGAACACAATTGCCTACGTAAATTATCGCCAGTTCCTGATGAAGAGAGATGAGCTACCAGTGAAAATTCCAAACTGTCAACAACGGAGGTCAAACACACATGTGGCGGCGCTGATACGTAGGCCGAATACAAAAAGAAAAAGCGCATCGGTGAAAAGGGGAGTGGGTTCCGCGGCAATATGGAAAGGCTGTTGGTGTTTGGTGCCAGACGAGGAATATTTCGGGCCAGAAGCGCTCCACTGCCGTGTAACCAGGCGGAATAGTGAGCGTGGGAGCACTATCGCCGCAAGCTGCACTTCAATGGGCGTAGCAAGGCGCAGAGAAATAGGATTGTAGCAAAATGGCTCAAACGGCGCAAATAGCACAGTTGGACCACCACTGCACAGCGAATCTGTAAGGCAACACGCGCACCTACGCAGCTGCACACTCCGCCGATGCCGTTGCTGAAGGTGATTATGAATCATCCTTGAGCGCAATTCACGTGGTGCGACGGTGGTCCGAATCTACGCTTTTGCCACGCAATATTACATGTGCTAACGAGACTCATCCCACTACATAGCGCCTATATCGGTGTTTGTTTCTTTTTTTTTTTTTTCGAGACAGTTTAAAGTGTGATGGTGAAGCGCAACTGAGAACGGATACTTTACAAGAACACAAGACAAGCGTCTTGTCCCGTGCTCTTTCCGCTCGCACTAGCGCTTTGCCATCATGAACGTACACCGACACGCCCAACTGGCAGTCATTCTAAAATATGGAGCACTGGCGTGGCTCTGCGAACACCTGCTTGCCGTGCAGAAAGCCTGGGTTCGATTCCGACTCGGACCCATGATCATTTATTATTTGTATCCATCGCGATATTTCGCTCACAACCAACGACGCCGACACCGGAATTTCTTCGACACGGGCTCTTCAACGCGTTATTTGCAAAACAGTATAGTATAAATGCGCGCACGCGAGTGTGGCGTCCATTTGCGAACCTCCCACGTCCACGACACCGCGACAGCGATCGTTCGAATAGCTCACCGATCTCTGCATTCAAATTGTGACGGTGTTTGATGAGATGTTTACGATCAACAATAATTTTAATCAATTCATTTGCGTCCTAGTGAGCGTTCTAACGACACAGTAACAGCAACGAAGAAGGCCTCCACTAGTTTGCCAACTGCTACGCTGGCCCTGCATGGGCGAACAAACTTCAAGACATCCGGATATATCGATACCCCCCCCCCCCCCACCTTGGATCTGCGCATGCAGGGAATAACAAATTCGAGAGGCAGGTTGTATTTTAGGTAAAAATGACAGTAAATACCAGCGTGCAAGGAGCCGTGACGCGGCGATGTCATACCTCACCCGCGGAGTACCAGGGGCGCATCGTGGCCGATCCCAGGGGCCCATTGTGAATGTTCTCCCAAACGCTTCCCTACATATGTAAGGAGGCTTAACAACGCTTTCGTGTGCTCGAAAGTTCTGCTAATATGTACAGGCTTCCAATTTTTATCCACTCAGGATGACATCCACTCAGGATGTCGCTAGCTGCCAACACAACCGAAATTGATGAACAAAAAAAACTGAGTGTTTAGGCATTTACGACGCGCGAGAGTGCGACGAAATGTGTCGGTAAGGAGCGTGGGACGCACAAAGAGGGGGAGGGGGGCAGCCCCCCCCTCCTCAGTTCTTCGTCACTGCAGAACCCTGCGCACGCATATGGTTAGGAGCACAGCGAGAAAACAAAGACGGTGGGCTCCGGCAGCGAAAGTTGAGAGGACCTCCGCCGGATGCCTGCGCCATGTGATGCCGCGTACGCGCTACCCAACGCGGCAGCCGTCTCGAAGTAAAATATACACACAGAAGGATGAAGTTCAACACTGCATCACGAGGCGTGAGCCTCGACGAAAGAAGAGCTAGGTCCACGTTGTGAGCGGACCGAGAAGGTGGCGACACAAGCACAACATGCCTGCTTTTGTTTGTCTTTCTTTCATTTTCGCGTTGTTCGCATGCCACAGTTCCCACACTGCTTCTCGAGGAAGAAAAAAAAAAAAACTGACCAACCGACCTGGCAATGCGCATTATGGCATTATTGCAGGTATTTCCCGACCTACCGAGCAAGAATCGAGAACCTTATTCGCATGCACGACGTACACTTTACTGGCGCCCTGACGTTCTTTCAGCTCATGCTGCGGTGCGTGGAGCCAGGCACCGCAGACCCGGTGGAGTGAACCTACTGTATAATACTACGTACTTCCAGAAAACTTTTTTTTTAAAGACGCTGCTGTGGAGGCAAAGATGTATTGTTTTTCGACATATTATAAAGAATTCTCGGCTGCTGCTGGCATGATCGTACATGTATGATAATTATATAAACGACTTTGTCATTATTTAACGAACGACGTTGCTATTGTGGCACCGAACTGCTATTGTGGGCCTCAAAGACATGCTCACTTTTGAAGGGATTTGGATGTTAGCCTGTTTCGAGATACAGGCTCCAAAACTTGCGGAGATATGTATGGCAATCAATATGGTGAAACTAAACTAAATTAACAGCAATGTGCGTTTCCTATTCAGCGAAAGATACACGACATCTAGGAACTGGCGTCACCCATGTCTCAGAATTCATTCTTATGGCGCGCAGATGGCTTACACGCTGACCGGTTTCTATTACAAAATTGCAGCGCCCACAATTAGTTGCAGGCAGCGAATATTGGATATACCATGACATGCTATGCAAGTGTAATCACACCGCTCGTCCGTAGACGCCCACAGGGCGATTAAAAGGCGCTGTTAATTTGCCGACCAAATGGCCGTGTTTTGCGCAGCACAAACGGTTCTTTTGAGAGAAAAGAAAAGGTACAAGGGAAACAAAGAGCGCGGGAAAAAGAGATGTTGGTCAGACTGGCAAACGCAACGACCGCCTGCGTGAGCACCGAAATAAAACGGCATCTCGGCGTTCACTGCCACTGTTGTGGAGGAGCCTCCCTTCTTGATCAATACGCGGTGTTCGCAAGACATATTTTACGGACGGGTTTCGGTGCCGCCATACAGCGCTGGTAGACGCATACGCATGAAACGGTCGGGTTGGTGCATTCGGCGTTTCCTGACCTTATCAATCCATGTCGCGATATACAAATATAAGAAAACATTCGTGTGACAGCCCAAGGTGGCGGCGCCCATGTGTCTTACGTAAAATCGTCCATAGGTCCTAGTTAACACGGGAGTTAACAGAAGCAGAATAAACTTGTCAGCTCGGTGACAGCTGCATATAAGCACCCCTTTTATCGCACTTTCACGGCTAGAGCGCGATTACCAGCATGGCCGGGTTCTAATGTTTTGAGCGATTTGATTAGTCTCTGCTTTCATATTAAAAATCATACATGGAGTGTTCATGCGCTGTACAAAACACCGCTATGTATTAATATACTACCAACTCGCCAAAACTTGCGAAGGTGGATATACCTTTCGCGCGACCGGCAAGGTTGGACAACAGCCCGCCGTATTGAAGAGCGATAAATACAACGCCTTGTTAGAGTACCTTGCGGTGCGGCATTCAATCTGGCTCGGACGTCACGAAACAGCCAAATAGACGAAGCGCAACGATGCGAATAAAGTGGGCTTATAGCCATTTTAAAAACGGATTGTAGGGAGAATATAAACACACGAACGATGTCCGACCCAAATGCGCTGGTGAAACGTTTTACACGCTGGTGAGACGCTCGCAACAACCATTGCGATACAATATCGCTATGGCAACCGAGAGGTATTGCTCAGCAATCAACCGTTGACTGCCGTAAGCAACGCAGCTGCAAGGTAACCATTTGGAGATAATGCTGGCTTTCCTTCGCACACCCTTAAAGCGCATATAAGAATTTTAGCGCGTAGCCACACGGCCGTGTCGAGACGCCGTATGTACATTACGACAGCTTTTTCTTTCTTATTCTTCTTTTCCCACTCATAGCGACCTCGCAAATGATCCCACGAACGGGAAGTAAACCAGCCAGATGATCCCCGTAAAGGCGGATGCGCGGCGGTGCCCCCCCCCCCCCGCCTTCTCCTCTCCCTACATCGGGACCGCGTCTAGGCGCGAAGCACGAAACTGCGCGCTCGTCCTGTGAATGCACTCTACAAAGAGAGACAGACCCCGAGCGGACAACGCAGAGTCTATACTTGGTCCTGTATACTGCCATAAATAATAGAAAATTCGCGTCGAATTGCCACCGAGAAAAACTAACGTTAATTAACAAGCACAGCGGTCGCAGTGCGGCGGGAAGCAATTTATTACGTCTTCAAAAAGTAAACGTACAAAACCGCAAGTACACCAATAGAAATAGCATCGTGAAGGACACGGTGAACCTGTCTCTTGGCCTTAGAGTGATAATAAATGCACAGTATACCTCCAACGAATCTTAAACACCAGGGTACGTGCAAGCTCGTATGCCGCGACTGCTCCTGCGTGCGGCTATTACAAGAGGTGGCTACGCGAAGGATTTCCAAAAAAATATTGCTTTGCTTCTTTCGTAAACGATTACTTTTAAGGCAAGCAATACGCACATGCCGCATGCGCCTTGCGAAACTGAAGTTGGATGCGTTTAGCTGCTCTCGCTAATGTGCCGGCACCAAAGTGCCAAGAGCTGCACTAGCTAATATTGTTGTACGCTGCACTTTCTGCAGCGATGCTTAACGCGCGCTACAGAAAGTGCACACTAATAGCACAGTCGATTAGTAAACCATTAGCACATACTACGCCGGAAACAGGGAAACACAGCAAACTTTATATCTACAGCCCATGCACAAGGACAAAGAACACAAGACACTATTGCAGATTACCACACCGCGAACTGACCGAGGCAAAAAATGCTCTTAGCGCATCAAAAAATTGCTGCGAGCCTGGCGTATAAGTTCCAAGAAATACGACACACATCTCTCAGCGTTGAATCAGACTAAAAAATGCTAAGGAAAAAAAAACAATTCTGGGGTTTGACGTGCCAAAACCACGGTGTGATTAGCAGACACGCCGAGGTGGGGGACCCAGGATTAATCGCGACTTCCTCGGACTCCTCAACGCGCATCTTAACCTCAGTACACAGACGTTTTTTGCATTTCATCCTCATAGAAACACGGCCGCAGCGACCCGGTATCGAACCCGCGCCCTCGAGCCTCGCAGCGCAACGCCACAGCCGACTAAGCTACCACAGCGAGCAAATCAAGGGGCAACAAATAACCCTCAGTGATTATGCTGAGTATGCGTCAGGGCACAGGAAACGCAAAAGCAGTGGCCGCAGCTTGCTGATTTCTGACCGTGCATAATAACCATAAAGTCATAATTTTCCAAGGTCGAAACGACGTCCGAGTGTGCTGTCGTCGCTGGACGCATCTGTAGTACCGTTTGTCATGATAGTGTGAACGTTTCACGTGGATAATTATCGGAGAATTGCCGTGTGTATATATATATATATATATATATAATTATTCTTTCCCTCCGATCGGCCAGTTCGACCCGCGAGCAAAACCCGCCGCAATGCGGACGGCCACGGACAAGCACAACACTGCGACAACAGGGTCGTCTCGCGAGAAGGTCATGACGCGGCGAGACGCACACTGATCGCTGGCCGGAAGCAAGAGCGGTGTCTGCTCTCCATTGGAGGAGTCTCGCCGGCAGCACAATGACTGGTGCGCCGGTTCTCGCAGCAGCCCATTCCGGTTCCCAATGGGCTCCCGAAATGGTCTGCCGCGACCCATTTTGACCGCATACCGCCGTGCAGCTTCAGGGGCCCACAATAAAGAGCCACACTCAGGACGGGTTATTAAAACAAAGTCCCATCTAAACATTGCATGTATGCTTATCACAACTGTAGCCGCCGCTAACCGCTGCGTGATGGGGAAACACGTGCAGCGTTGATCGCAAGCTGCAACAACTGCGCTGCCGGAGCGCTTATCGGCGTAGCTGTACTGTACGTTCGCTAGTTCGTCGTGACTTCGCAAACGGAATAGCGGTATTGCCTCAATGCGAAAGCACATGCATTTCAGGTTTCTGGCCTCGACAGATATCCGCCGCGCAACGCCTCGAGCGACTCCACTGTTATTTGCAATGCGAATTCCGTCACTGCGCGACCAAGTCTGTCCGCACATATCAAGAACGAGCAAGTCTTGCCCACGGTGGCAGGATAATTATTTTGTGGGGTTTTACGTGCCAAAACCACGATATGATTATGAGGCACGCCGCAGATGTAGGACTCCTGAATTTTGACCACCTGGGTTTGTTTAAAAGGGCCTCTAGCGTTTTCGCCTGTATGGAAAATACGTCCGACGCGGCCGGGATCGAACCCGCGTCATTCGGGTCAGCAGCCGAGCACCGTAACCACTGTAGAGACTATTTTACGGATGGGTTTCGGTTATGGGCTGTTAACCTTGCCGTTGTGTATCTTGCACAGCTAAACGAACAGTGCTACGATGGACGTACACATATAAAAACGGCTGGGTTGGTGCATTCCACGTTTCCTGACCTTAAAAATTTACGCCACGAGATACAAAAACAAGAAAACATTCGTTTAACAGCACAAGGTGGCGGCGGCCACTGTATTACGTAAAATCGTCACAGATCCACGGTGGCAGGAGTGCATGCGTTCGGATAAGCGCGTGCAGCCAACCATCAGCTGGGCTATATAGCTGGGCCTTGCGGGCGCACAGTCTATCGGGCGATCTGTGTGTTCGTCCATGCGCTGAGCAATGTCGGCAATACTGAAATGTTGCGCAAATGCCAACAGCAGCAACAAGCAATGCATGCATTTATTATCAAAAACTGATAAAATCGTGCCTTTAAGCCGTCTGCAATACTAACTCACCCGTGTCCAAGAACATTTTTTTTTTTAAACTCCGCACAATCTACCTTGACTGAAGACTAATGGAAGGAACTCGAAGGAATGAACACGCCAGTTTACGGCATACACAGATAAACATTGCGTTAAATTAACGACCAGCTGTTACACACACATCTCGCGATGAAAACAAGTCCTGATAACAGCATTTTTTTTTTTCCTTTTCTGTTTGCAGTTTCATGTGAATGGACTAGTTTGGCCCAAGTAGCGCAGATATATATATATTTTTTTATGCTGCCTCAGTACTCACAACGCCATGAAGGTCAGACATCCTTTCCAAGAATAACTATTTAATAGTTCAAAACACTTGCTATGGTTGAAGATTGGGCGGGTTGTTACAGCATACTGGATTGTGGACTGGTCCCTTGTGCCTCGGCTGTGTTGCACAATCCACTATCCATTATAATTCGTCACGGATGCAATAAAGTTACAGCTGCGTATAAGGCCGTGGGTTACAGTACCTCCCGTCCCCACTACCTAAACTTCATCAGCTGTGAGTTGCCTTGGAACATTAAAGCAATAAATATTTGCTAATTACAACGCAATAATTCTGACACATCAAGCAGATACGCCCCAGCACCTTCAAGAAATTCCTCTACTGTTTATGTAGCAGATACACAAAAGAAAATAGCCCGAAACACGGTACAAGACAAAGAGCGCTTCTTTCGGATGTATGTACGTACAGGGTCGCCACATCTAAGGTGAACACCTCAATAGTATTCAGATCTCATAAAAGCTGAGGTTAATACATAATTTGGAAAATTATTGTTTATCGACATCATGATTGGGCTCCACATAGCGAACTTTTCCCTCGTGAAGTTGAATAAGCGTTCTAGTTCTAGCGGTTGAATAATAAGGAGGTGTTCGCCTTAGATGTGGTCGACACTGTAGTACAAACTAGCTTGACAGTAAACCCTCGCGCGGGCTCTCAAACACGTTTTCACAGCGAATGTACCTGATTTGATGCTTTAAGAAGTTGAAATACCTCCAGCCACAAATTCTTGGAGCTAAAACATATATCTCCCAGTATACATTTCGGCGGCACGATCAAAACGCCGGCAAGTGCGAGTGATTCGTATTACCACACAGAGTTAAGATAACACCGTCATTTATTCACTGTTATCGTATACAGCTTTGATCGACTTATTTTTCACGGTGCATAACAGTTCACAGCTGCCGTCATGGTCCACACTTGGGCGGACGGCGGCATCCTCCTCGACACCTGCTCAGAAAGCGAGGTGGCCTCATCTCATTCAGACCACGGCACATTGCGTAATGAGACAACACCTCAGACAGCCTTGCAGGCACACGCCCACATGCGCCCCTTTTACGGTTTAATTGAAATCATGATACTACAGCCCATAAAAGGTAGGCGTCTCGAAAAACAGTACACGGGACCATGCATGAACTTCTCTGTTATCAACACAGCAACTTGAAATCACAGAACTTAAAGCATACGCAATAACTTCTGTGATCCGAAGTTTAAGAGGTCTAAGATAAAGTTATTCGCACGTTTTTAAACCGGGTATAGTTACAACATCACTAGGGAGCACAAGCAACAACAGTACTGCTCGTACAAGCACACACACTTCAATTCATGACGGTTGTAATGACACTGATGACGATGAACGCCAACTTTGCGTTATTTCACTTCGCTTACACGAATACACAGAGACGCTGCTAATTGCTACATCATCCAGTTCTCTCGTCACATGCCTTTTCTTTATGTAACCAGAACTAAAGTTTTACATTCTCTACGGCTATGCGTACACACAACACAGTGCATCGAAACCAGTTATTGTGGTAGCATGAAACGTTAAAAAATGTTTAAACTAGCCACTACCTAAACTACATTTCTGACGTCAAGGCCAACGTACAGCGAAAGTAATTGTACACACACTTGCTGGTCAGTCGTTATCGTTTTCTTTTCTCTTTTAAATCGCACAGTAGCAACGAAAACAATCCTGGGCTATCTAGCAAATGATAAATCAAAATTTACAAGCGCCTTCTCATAAAACAGCACACAGTAGGCAGATTAGTAGGCTACCGATCAAAAAGTGACGATTCTAGCGAGCAACGCTGATAAAACCTTTACGACTGCTTGTTCGGAGTAGCTTGTTTACAGTGTGTTACAATGTCACACAAGCACAGCATCGAGTCAATTTGTAGTGTGTGGTGCAAAATGCCCCAACGGTGTACTGTGCACCGGTCCGCGCATACGTTCAAAACATTTTGGACGCATGGAGACGAACAGTCTGAGAAGCAACGACGTGTTCCGCAATAAATCATTGCACAGAAATTCGTCGTTTACAGACATACGCAGGCACTGCGCCGGACCGTTAGGTACAAAGTATCAGTCCTATCAAGTACCAGCACATATAACACTACAAATATTGAGTATTGCCGAAGCGCAGGCTGGATGCGCTGCAGCATGCATCGCTTGTATGCTTAGAAACATTCGCTCACCTTCAGGTCATTGACGATGTATTGAAATAAGCTGCCAAGCGCGCTGCAGTCTTTATCGACGTGCGTCTCGACTTCCATCGTTGATGAACGGCAGCACACAGCAGCGCGAACACTGGGTGTAGGAAAATGCTACTGCAATCCTCCGTGCACGAAGCGTCGCTTGGCCAATGGCGGCGTTGGTTCCAAGACTGGCTGGATGGACGCTCGGTGTCCACTGTCCGTCACCGAGCCCCGACGACCGGACATCGTGCTCGCTAATATGAATGTCACTTGCCGTTGAAGCACTGCACTTAGAACTTCGCGAAGTGGGCTCAGCAAAACATTGGACGAAACCGAAGCTAAACTCCGAGGGACCGCACAGGGACCACCGTTTCCGGCCTAGAGCACGATTCTAGTCAATGGCGGTGACGTTAGTCACGTGGCCAAAAACCTGTCTTCCTATTGGTTGAGGCGAACCATGAGCTGAACCAAGCAAAAAAGGCAGAAACAAAATTATGCGAGAGCAAAAAGCAACGAAGAGAACAGAAAGGTAAAAAAATAATATAACGAATGGGCTAGGGGGGGTTCAACTTACGGCGCATGCGCCATTCCCTCTGTCAGCGTCTAGGCGCTTTCTGGCAAGAGCACTGGGGATGAACGCGTTGAATCTATTCACTTCGTCCCTGCATCACAGTTCTTAAAACACTGCGGCTCGCTATCTCACAAATTCGTCTTCTTAACCGTTTATTGTTTCTTTAACAGCTAACGATGATACCACGTCGTCATTTGCGCGCACTCAATGTGAAGGCGCTGTATATCACGTTCTTTTTTCTTTTTTTCTTCTTCCCTGTAATCGAAACATGCCCGAGGTTCTCACAAATATGTCTTTCTAGACTTCTTACTCGTGCTATTCAACGTTTTAAACAACTGAAGGCTATGTTCAAGCAATTTCAGCGGATCACGTGTGTTTTACCCATTCCATTTCAGGGGGCCGGCTTTTCACAACGCTCGATCGCCTCTAACAAAAAAAATAAAGAAGCATAATCTGCAGGCACTAATACCTTCGGAAACAGTTCGTGTATCCCCATATTAGAGTGTACTAGAACCCATATTTCATTACCTTCCGACGTAAGGTCTCTATGCCTTCCGAATACATTTAACCGTGATCTCTGAGGCTATGCAAAACCTGATGCTCGATTGGTTACCCTGCTTAATGAATATAATTTACACATGGGTTTCTCGTCTGTTTTACTGATCCAAGCAAACCACACCATTGACAACTGAAGCTTACAGCGCACGAAAAAACACGGACAAAGAAGGACGTGACACACAGGCGCTCCTTTGCCCGTGTTTTTTCGTGCGCTATAAGCTTCAGTATGACGTACCAACACGCGCAAAATGCCACGTTACCATTGAGAAGTCGTTCAAGCCTTTAGTTCTTTTAGCGACAGTAGCAGGTCGCGAAGGCTGTGTTTTTGGGCACTGCGTGCATCCAAATCATTCATGTTATGACTGCACTTTGCATTTTAGCCCTAGGATAAACTTATGTAGGCAACACTGTAACCCATCGACCCATGGTTGCTAAGGTTATTTTCACGCCGCACAACAAACATGCTCGTTGCCATGCTCATGTCTTTTCTGAACTGTGCTTAGTCCGTTGCACTCGCTTCTTGCTCACATATCCCGCTCGAATTCACATTGCTTAGGTTTTAAGCATGTTTAAAAACACATTTCAGAGTGGGTTTTTGTCGATACTGTACAGCATCGGAAGCAAACCACTTCAAATCTGGGACAAGAAGGTAAAACGCGAGCATGAATCGTGTTGAAAATCAACTCTATCGAGGTTTTTGCAGTGCTTCAGTTGTTTCAGAAACCTTCAACATTCACAGGTTAGAAATGGTCACATCAAAAGGATCACGGACAACGATATCCAGTCCTTCGTGCTCGAAATACTGGGCACAAACGTCAGGTGAGACGTTCGACTCATTACATTTGGTTGTCATCTGCTTCTCAAACTGGACTTGAGTGAGAACTTTGTTTAATTGTTATTTTTGTTGCAATTCTGTGTCTGCACTCTAGCACAACTTTCATCACGTGCCCCGCCGATCCTCGAAAGACGTTGGGCATCCGACTTCCTTTTCTCATCATGATTGTCAAGAATATGAAGAAATATTTCACATTTGAAGTTCAGGTAAGCAGCTAAATTTGTTGCTGTCTTGCGTCATCTTTTCGTTGTTAAACCCTGCACGTATCACAGCAGATGCAGTGAAGGCGGACGGGACACAACACTCGTGCTTTGTCTTCCGGCGCCTCTTTTCGTGCTGTAGTCTTAATGATTGTGCTAGCAGTTCATATTCAGGACTGAAGAACAGTTCCTTATGGTATAATTCGCAGATGCCAATAGGACTACTGTTGACGTAGCGGCTTTCAAGGGGTATAAGCGGAAGCTCAGCAAATAGTTGTCAAAGTTCATAGAATTTGGCTGAGCAAGCGTTGTCCTCGATCAAAGGGAACTTCGCCACCAGCCCCCATCACGTTTTTAACCTGTCCTCCTGTAGCGCCAGAGAGAGAGATCGCGGTTTGAAGTTGGGGAAGACTAATTTCTGCAACCTATGCAAGGAAAACTCCACGAAGTCTACACCATAGCTAGGTCCTTCAGCAGCACCCCTGCGCCCCTATATTAGTAGTCTCGAGTTTCTGACAGAGAGTACATAGTAAATGTAGTAAATGTTGCATTGGCCGGCTTGAACTTCGCTATTGCGGTATATGCCCTGATGTCACAAATTACGAAATCAACTTGCAGGTGTAATTAAGCGTTCCTCACAACTTTCAATGCCAGCATATACTGAAGTCGTTGCTGTAACATCTGGCTGGTCTCATGTGCAAAGAAAGCCTTGGTTTACTTTTCTGACAGCATGCAAATTGCATTATGAACGAATTCCATTCATTGTAGGTGAAGTTACATTTGCCCAGGGGCGTAGGCAGAAATTTTTTCCTGGGGGGGGGGGGTGCACCTCCTTGAACTGAAGTGGGGGCCGGGCAGGCAGATGCAGTCGAGTGTCATTTTGTGCAAAAAAAATTTCAGGGGGGGAGGTTACGGGCCCGGTGTGCCACCCCCTGGCTACGCCACTGCATTTGCCATCTGACAGGGATGTTACAGTAAAGACAAGATAACATGACAAGCTCATTCCAAGTACAGGTTAAGAATCCTAGCAACGATCTTGTTAGATTAACTTCCAACAGCAACATTAGTGCCAGCTTTGCTGGTGGAATCACAGTGCCTTCGACTAACACTTGCAGCAGCAGCAGCCCACAGGCCTTCTTAGCAATCCATTCAGTGCTAATTGACATGTGAAACAACCGATGCTTTTGATGGAGCGTCATTCTCTGCTCCTCACATGGATTGGATATGTACATGTATACAAAAGCATTGATTAGAAGAACAAAGAGATGGAAGTGCAGGACCCATTAATACATTTTAGTGTGAGTGCTTGCAAATTGGATAATCTGTGCATCAAAGCAACGTTAAAGGGCCACTGAACAGGACCTATTGCAAATTTTCATCATGCACGGGAAGTTGCAAGATACTGTGTAAGGAATGTCATCCAGGCATTGGAGCCCAGGCTCAGCCTTTTTTGTTTTCCTCTTACGATTTTGCTTTGCAGGACATTGCAAGAGGTGGTATCGCATGTTCCGCATAGGATGCTGACTGTAGTTGCATGACATGGTGAAATCAGCAGTGCATATTGGGTCAGCACTTGTGCATGTCACTTGAAGTCATTTGAAGCATGGGTCTCCCCCAAGAGGAAGGACGCATGGCCTTATTTGAAATTTAGACTTTATTCGCTAAACAGTCGTTCGATGCTTTGCAGGCAATCCACATGCTGCGCTTGTTTGTTTGTAATGTCCAAACCTGGCAAGGAGCCCTTTAAAGAGGCCCTCTAACACTTTTCGAGCCCTCGTTTTTTTTTTTAATGTAGACTAATAGTTGGAGGTGCCTTTTGCACAGACAGAAACATTGATATAACAATATTTAGTATTTTAATCATGCTAAGACTTCACTACATCACTGCCGACCGCATCAGCGTCAAGTGGCACTCGCCAGAAGCATTTCTGATGAAAGTGACGTTGCCAAGCGCTCAAACTGTAATTGGTTAAGTACAAAAATTGCACATTATTGCTTTACTTCTGCAACATTTTGCTTAAGGTCCATTTTGTATGGTTTGTTGTATTTTTTATATTAACGCAAACATATATGGTTGCTAAAAAAAAAACTGAGACTACAAGACTTGATAGGGGCACTGGCTGCTTTTTAACCCATGGCCTCCTCGTGAAGTTTCGTTTTTTTATGAGCAGTACACTCCTGAATGTTATTCATGAGGTAAACGTGTCTTACCTCGGCGCATTGTTTTTGTCTCCCCTTTTTTCCAAGAGGTGCGGCACAATGTTGTTTGTTACTGTGGTAACAGTGTGAACTGTGTGCTGGATGGGCCAGGCAACCACGGGGCACCAGCTTCCTCTACCCAGGCGTGATTAGTTGCACCGTGTTACATAGTGGGCAAGAGAGTCAGGACACGTGACCCTGCGAAATTTGAGATGAGGGCACTCATATGTTTTGTTGCATTTGGAGTTTTCAGCACTGAATAATTTCACACTGCGTACCTTTTTTATTAGATTTATCTGTATTTATCTGTAGATTGTTTAGTCAACCCAATCCCCCAGTAAAAAAGAGGGGTTTGAAAAGTGTTAAAAGGCCCCTTTAATTCACCTGTGGTGCTTCTAAAGAAACCAACAGACAGTGAAGCTAAGGAAGGTATATAGGACATTATTTGTGGCTTTTAACTGTAGTATAGGAGTCTCCTTGCCAGGCATTTGTTGCGAAGCTCAAACCTGCTGCTGGTGTCCTGTCCATGCGCACAGGATACCTACAGACATTTAGGTGCTGACCCTGACGAAGTTTTAAAGTGTCTCGTAGAAAGGTGTTGGCCAGCCCTTGACCGGTTGTCCCAGTCAGGTGAAGCCTTGGTGATTATAGCCTGAAAGCCAATGGCCCGTCTTCAGTGCCCAGTCATGTGACCGATCTTCTTCGGATTCTCCACTACAACTCTGCGACATGCAGCACTTTTCGCCTTTTCATCATGTTGTGTTGTGGTTCTCCTGAATTGGTTTCCTTCAGAGTTCTATGAATTCCCTACATTTTTTTTTTTCTTTCTACCAAGAGCCCTCGTGCCTGTTTTTTTAGCAATTGTTTCATCTCATGTAGTCTCAGCACTAACTGTATGCTCGCATTTCAATCATCATTGAGGTGAGATATCCAGACAACAGTCTCCTGAGATGCTCAGAAATACCTGCTTGCGCTGAAAGGCATGGTTTCTTGACGGACTGTCGCGACCCACTTTTACAGAATTTGCATCAGTCAATCAACAATAGATAGCTCTATACTCGGTTACAACCTAAGAAAAGAACGTAAGCTCCACCCACAAAACTGCGGCGCGCATGCTCTTCACCTGTGAAAGACAGTTGTGCTAGCTGGTTTCCATTCAAACCGTAAGTACTTTTTCTCAGCTAATGTAAATGCTATGCATATTAAAAGAAGTTCGTCTTTACTACATAAAATATATGTTTGGGTGAGTAGCCATGTCAGAATTCCTGACGAAATTTACCAGGATGTTCTAGTTTCCGATCTAAAACTGTGACATGAATGTGTGTCTGTATGGGAAAATCAACCATCTGAAACACTCAGAAGTGCTTGCCATCGCAAGAATGAGTAAGCACTGTTGGATGTGAGCATTTGTGCAAATTCTCTCTGTAGGAGGGACAGCAATGGTTGTGGGTGAAGATACCATTTTTTCTGAGGTTGTAACCGAGTATAGCTGAGCGTTTAAAGTTTGCTCAGACTTGTGAACATTCCAGATTGGTTTAAGAAAACAAAAAGTTTTTTTAAGATACTTGATAGTCAACTTCTGTATTGCAGTACAGATGCTTGCAAGCCAAAGACATAACGCACACTCCGTGAAGTTCTCAGCAAGGCAGAAGATTACCTTACTAATGCAGTTCGTATGAATAAATGCTAAAGACCAACATTCAGTTGGCATAGACGGGTCAACCATTCTTTCGAAACACTGTTTTCAATTTGTGTGTAGATTGATTGTTATTTAATAAAATGAAATTCATATTAATAATGAAGTCCTCTTTTTAAATTTTGTATTGAAATTTTAGCACCTGCATGCATCAGTGACACCACTATTTCAATGCTGAAAATGTTGAACAGTCCATGAAATGAGATGTACGTCCCGGTCATAGTGGCCAGTAGATGTTTTATATGCTTCACAATGTGCAAATATTTTGGTTAACTTTGTTTTGATAATTGGGAGCCCCAGTCACAGAGAGAAGAGCTTTTAGAGAAAGGTAGGCCTGAGCGATGTGCCTTTGGCCTGCTACTGGACAAGGGGGAAAGAGGCTACATCCATACTTCAGCGCACGTCATGATCTTGAGCACTTTCCTTTCTCGTTTTCTTTGATTGTGCATCTCACTTTAGTGTGATCATGAGTGCGGTGGTGTAATTCTAGAACTGTAGTGCACAGCACGGGCACGTCGCGGCACACTGCGGTGGCCATGTTAACTATGCAGCTCACTAAGCTCAAATCAGCCAATGGCCATATCCATGTGCTTTTCAATATATGACACAGTTCATTTTGAGTATATGGCATCATTTGTCTAGAGAAGAGAGAGCAATTTCTAGCTCACTGAAATTTAACTGTAATTCCATGCCGCTTGCGCTATAATGTTTGGCTCGCATGTTCGCAGGAGCCTTGACAACCAATCGGCAGGATTTTCGGACCATGTTCAAGAAGTATTGCAGCGCCCTTTAGCACCCAATTTAATACACTTCCATTGCATTCTGTTTCCTTCTTGACATGGACTGATGACATTTTTATGTTGAATACCAAAGGAAAATATGTGTTTTGTATGCAGTGTGTTTCACTGTACCCATGCAGGAAGTTTCAGTGCTGTAAGGGAACGAACTCGAGCACACAGCGTTTACATGACAGTGTGACATGCAACAAATCTTTTAATATTGAAAATCGTGTGAGAAACTGCTGTGACAACATGCATGTTCAGGAGGTGTATACCACTCGAATGAAGTGATCACGACTCACACCTTTGGGGCTGTCCAGTGGTGTTCACGTCAGTCATGTTCAGCTAAGTTGCACAGCACTCCAAGGTGTTTTGCAATAGATCTATGAGAAGAGCAACTGAAAGTGTCGATGGCACAGAACGCAGACGCAGGCACAGAACGCAGGAATTGGCTGCAGAGGATGGCATACCAGGAATCTGGCTTTGCTCTCCATCTATTGTAGTTTCAAGAATATTCTATGCCAGTCATAGCATAATGGCAAGCCAGTGCAGGAACTTCTGAGCAGTGTCACCACTTCTCATATTTGCATTTCTTCTGATAACAGTTGTCTGCAATTACAGCAGCTCTGTCTTATTAATAAAAAGTTTCTTTCAGCATGTTACCCACCTGAGACTATGGAGAACAATGGAGTCATGCAATTAGATAGTGGGCAGATTTGTATTTGCTTGGCACCATATGACGGAAGCTATTATCACATTAAACCGTGCCATCTGAAGTCGACACTGTATTTTACTAAAGTGAAAATAGAAGGCACTTAACAGCTGTCGCTGTTCCTCATTGCATGGACAAGACAAGAATTGTGACAGTATGGTATTAACTGCTTGTTTGCGATTGGACCTCTGTGCACAATTTTATTTGCATACTGTTGTGAATTGTATGCATATAGCACACATAAGTGTACTGTCCAAAGACCTTGTTAGGTTGACAACTGCTAGCTATAGAAATGCTACTAGAACATGCATACTTTGTTGCAAGCAGTACTTAGTGGCCCACATGTGTAGTACAAGCTGCATCATAGGTAGTGGGGGCTCTTGTATTTTCAATTACACTCAAACCTCGATATAACAACACGGGTATACGAATTATCGGCTATAACGAATATATAAGAATAGTCTTGTAATAGATGCGTGTTAAAGATAAGCGTTTATAACGATTTTCAGATATAACGAACTTATTTTCGTGGCAGATGTGACTGTTATAATGAGGTTTGAGTGTACTCTTGTAATTGTATTGAAAATACAGTACGTGCCTTTATTGGAGGGCGGATTACCTTGCAAGAAGTACAGCCCTCGGTGTTACACCATGCTAATGCGCACATTATTATCACTACTTGCAGACCATTGTTAAGCATGCACTCTAATAATTCTAAGATCTCTGACTAGTGTGTAGTGGACAGGATGCATTGTATCAAGCACACACTAGGAGCAATGGTATTCTGCCCACCTCACTGGTGATCAAATTGCTGTACTGGTTCTAGCACTGAAGCACATGTGTGCATGCACAATTGAAACTTGCATTAACTTCAAAGAAGGTGCTGACCGAAATACTATACTCTTCACTAGTGTACAAAGAAGTAACTTCAGTGCAGTGAATTGACGTTTGACCAACTTAACAAACATCTATTAAATTTTGTAGGCAGACTATACTGATGATTAACCTTGTGACTGTGCTTTGAGGCCTTGAAGCGGCCTCAACTGAACCTGTGTCTTACCATACAGATCTTGGATGACAAGAATGTTCGTCGGCGCTTCCGAGCAAGCAACTTCCAAAGCACAACGAGGGTAAAGCCCTTTATCTGTACTATGCCAATGCGTTTGGATGAAGGCTGGAACCAAATTCAATTCAACTTGGCCGACTTCACACGCCGCGCCTATGGGACGAGCTATGTGGAAACATTGAGAGTACAGGTAAGCACCCTCTTCTTACAACAAATTGGCACTCGGAGTTTTCAATTGTACATAGTAAATTAGTGCCCTTTCGTACACACTCTCTCTCATGACATGTTTAAATTGTACACTGAAATTTGGTCCTGCATGACATTAAAGCTGCATAACTCCATCTAGCATGCTGGAGTGTGGAGGCACATTAATTATGACCTATATATTAGCTGTGTGATTATTCAGACTGCAGGGGAGCCTCACAACAGTGTCCAGGAGTCTGCACTGGTGTTCTCACCAAGTTTTCTAGGAGTACTATGGCTCTTTCAAGACCATGAGGCATCCTGTTTGTAGAGAGTTGGCCCTTAAAAATTAGCATCAAAGCTAGTGCACGAGATGCAAGCTGCATTTGGTTTCTGCGGTGGGCACACTATTTCTTGAATTTAGCAGGGAGCCCCAATACCTTTCCCAAAAACATGGTGGCACCTGTCGAAGCGACAACACTTGTCAAGGACCAAGCTGGCCCGGTTTCTGATGATGCTATTAATGAATACTGGTATAGGCTATCACGTTCTCCCATCTTGCGCATACAGCAATGTCCGTTGGAAAAATAGCCACTATTTTAAAAATGGGTGCTGAATTGAGAACTTGTAGGCCTAATGTGGCTGGCGACTCATAATTGGATTGCCGTGGCTGATGATGGCGATTCATTTAGGTTCACATAATAACTGATTGCGATTTCCAGGGAATTCATTACCTCTTTTTTTTTTTTAAATATTTTAAACAATTTGTGTACTGAAAGCAAATGTCTGAAGTGGCTTTTAATAATATACTATATCAGCTTCCCTCTAGCTGCTGTAGTGCTGTAAGTGCAAGACACAAATTGTGAACATAAACCCAATGCTGAATCTTGTACCTCTTGTGCAACTCAAAGCCAGCATACACAAAGCACTTTGGGGCCCCAAACATTTGCTGCTCCTATTCTAAACTAATGTGTGGTCACAGGATTGTAGATTACAAAGCAGAACATGTGCACTCACACCGACATTGTTTGCCATAAAATCCAGTCCCATATATGATTTTAGGCTGCGTTAATTTGCTAAAGAAATTCATGGGTTTGCAACGAAACAAAACAGTTCCAGGAGTTTCAAAGGCCTTGGAAACATACCTTTAAACTTCGAGGGTTTTCAAGGATGAAGTTGCATCAATAATGTGTGACTTGGTTTAACCTTAGTTCCAGAAGTATTGTAGTAAAAATATAGGCCATAGCTGTTCATAGAAAGCATTGCATACCAAAAGTAACTCCACTATTTTTATGCATAGTTATGTGGTGCTACAGCTGTGCGATTCTAAGGTAGCTTCCACAGCCTGCAATGTATACTACAATTTCAAGGATTGTGGCTTGCAGAATTAGCTTAATAATAATAATAATTTCTTGCGTTTTGCTTGCCATAACCACTATACGATTATGAGGCACACTGTAGTAGAGGGCTCTGGAAATTTCAACCATCTCTAACATGTATCTACCATATAAGGGTGTTTCAAGAAATGAGTCTGAAAATCCTCTAAAATCAGGGAAATGCGATATAAACTCGCTGCCTTTACAATTGCTACTTCTGTAGTGACAGGCATCTTAAGATGGTTAAAGGCATCATTTGGGACGGTAATTAGGAAAGTTATATTAATTAACTTTTTAATTAATGGAGTTAGGCAGTTATGTCAAATGGGAGAATTGAAGTTCTTTATGCGAACAACCCATCACAGCTTTGAGATAAAGAAAAAGTGACCTCTATTAATTATTGCAGCGTAATGAAATTCAACCAATTTCAAGGGCGAAACCGAAACCGAGCACCGATGAGCGCAACAAGCAGACGACCAGAATGACGTCACTGTTCAAGACGAGTACAGAGGTGTAGTTCTTCAGTGTTCGTTAATGTATGTGCGCCATGCGTGCTATAATAGCAAGCGCAGCCCGCACACCAGCACAACAAAGTCGGTTGATGCTCGATATAACGACGCTCACTCATTCTGGACGTCTCAGAAGAATATGGCAGTTGAGCGCTCCCGCCTTTTGGTTTCGGTTTCGCCGCTGCATTTGGTTCAGTTTCATTACTTTGCAATTATTACTAGAGGCCGCTTCTAAGAAACCTCAAAGCTGCAATGGGTTCTTCGCATGAAGGACTTGAATTCTCCCATTTGACTTAACCTCCTACCTCCACTAATTAAAATGTTAATTAATCTAACTTTCATAATTAGTGTCCCAAATGATGTCCTTAGTTATCTTAAGATGCCTGCGGCTACAAAAGAAGTAACTGTGAAGGCGCCGAACAAATATCGCATCTTCCTGATTTTTTAGTGTTTTCGGACACATTTCTTGAAACACCCTGTATAGACCAATTACCAGACCGCTCCAGCGCCGGCATCTTGGACTGATAACGCTGCAGTTTTGTATCCGTATCAAATAAACGAACAGTGCTACGGAAGACTCGCACGCACGAAAACGCTTGGGCCGGTAGATTCAACGTTTCACGACCATGATCATTTCATATTGAGACATAGAAACTGGCCAAACGATTGCTTATCAGCCCAAGATGGCGGCGTCCCATGAATCGAAAATAAAATCGTGCATACTCATGTAATGGCTGCACCCAGAACTTTGTTAAATTCCCCCAAAAAATGTATTTAGAAATTACCCATATATTAGCTGCACCCTTGATTTTTGAGAAGGTTGGCAGTGTTATCCGTTTGTGTTGCAAGAATTCAGAAGCCTTTTTTTTAGAGCTGTGCGAATAGCAAAATTTTCGGTGTGAAGCGAATTCGAATAATAAAGATTGAGTGCGAATCGAATCGAATAATTTCGAATAATTTTCGAATATTTCTCAAACATTTTTCGAATAATTCGAAGTGAAATTACATAAAAAGTTGCAGAGAATCCCTAAGTATGTTCTTGTGAGATGGCAACATGAAAGTGTTTCTTTTCGCGAGGTTGATGAAGCGCTGGTGGGGTCATATTTCATAGTTGTCTTTCTTATCAGAGTGAGGCAATGTAGAGGCCGAATTGTATTTATGTACATGATTTGGTGCAACCAAAGAGTTGCCGACAACACTTTACACGTCATAGGCAAAGATGCCATTTCCTCAGCCTCTCCTCCCCTTTCAACTTCTGTGGAAGCCCAACTGATGTGGCGGACAAGGGTGTGCTCCCTTCAAGTCCGGAGTTCCAAATCTGCCTCGTAGACATCGATATAACTATCTGAAATTTTGGATGCTAAAAACCTTCGGCGTCCGATATTTTGGACTTCCTGCCCAAATTTCAGGTCCAAACAGCATTAAATGAGCCCCCAACTCTGCCACATCTTTCATCTCCATGTTGGAACCAGCGTTTTCTTGAGTTATTGCGACCGTAGCGGAGCTTGAAAGGCAGCTTTGCCGCAATACAGGGGTGTGATGAGTGAAGCATATTGAAAAAATCTAGGGACTACTTCCAAACGGACGTTGACTGTCTCTTGGCTAAGTTCGACCGTAACGGAGCTTGAAAGGCAGCTTTGCCGCAATACGGGGTGTGATGAGGTGAAGCATATTGAAAATCTGAAGGGGTCACTTTCAACCGGACGTTGACTGCATTTGTCTTTGGGAAGTTCGAATAGTTCGAATAGTAAAATTTCAGTGCGAATCGAATCGAATAGCAAACACTATTCGAAAAATATTCCAAATTTCGAATATTCGCACACCCCTACTTTTTTTTTTTTCGAAACGCCTGACCAAGTAGTTGGAAGTTCGAAATCGATGAAATATGTGTGCGACGGTGGTGCTCCCAAGAAGGTACACTCAGAAAAAGAAATGCACAGAAGTGCACTTTCGAGGCAAGCACAGCATGCTTCCAAACATAGAAGACTCATTTCTGTAACGCGTAACAAAGATGCGGAGCGACAGCTTCATGAGCATGAAAGCGCTCGACACCGCACGAGAGAAAGGCATGCCGGTTAGAGCATTTAAACGAGCAACGGATTGCACTGAAAGAATTTCACTCTGTCGCATTACGACGTGCGAACATCTGCCTCGAAGCGAAAAAAAAAAGTTCTTTTTTCCCTTCTCCCAGTACAAACGAGTACTGCAGTTAAGTAAAGGCAAGTACCACTGGAAATATTTACGAAAAATAAATGTTGTGCTATTTCTCAGTGTAATGGCCGCACCCGTGAGTTTCACCCCAAATGTCGGAAAAAAACCTGCAGGCATTAGACGAGTATATATGGTAAATCTAAGTACACGGGCCTCTCGCATTTCGCATCTATTGAAATGCAACCGCCGTGGCTGGGATCGAACCCACACCCTTCAGATCAGCAGCCAAGCGCAGTAACCACTGCGGCTGCAGAAAAAGTAAGACATTTATGGGTTACTATCTTGCACGGAATTCTGTAATTCACCTATAATTTCTATTATAAGGAGTTGTGTCATAAATTCAGTGGACACATTGGTAAGTGTGGCTGCTTGTCTCGGTGAATTGTTTACAAATAGCCATGCACTTAAAAGGAGGTCCTGTGTAACACACTGCGAAATTTTCATTTCTACTTTTCAGATCCATGCAAACTGCCGTATCCGGCGAGTGTACTTTGCGGACCGCCTCTATTGAAGATGAGCTGCCTGCAGAGTTCAAGCTGTACCTGCCAGTGCAAGCTAGAGCTAAAGTTTGAAGTTCTTTTCAATGACCATTACAGTCACATCCTCATGTACAGCTCTCATTTCACCATTTTTTTTTAAACACATGTACGTTAGTACCTCTTGATCAGTTTTCATAGTGTCAGATTGATTGTTTTGTGTCAGCAAGAAAGCTGCAGTGGGTATTATTACTTCGATTTGTTCCTCTTTAAGTACACCTATAAGGCGCACTTCACCATGTTATTATTGCCCAGAACTTTTCTAAAAACTGTGAATAATAAACATTGCACAAATGAGGGTTTCATCAAAGCATGTGTATGTTCAAAGCCAGCACTCCCACTGTAGACTTACGTGTGAACAAGTTGAAACGCATAAGGCATAGTGGCTATTATCGCAATTCACATACGAGGTAAAAAAAGGTTATAACAGTGTCGTGTTCTCATTATGAATTTCAGCAATATGAACATTTACAACTATTCATTAATTTGGAAATAACTAACTGGCTGCAATCAAACATGAAATGCTAGCAAAGGTGAAAACATTTTAATCCTGGTGTCTGTAATGAATACGAAATATCCAAGGTTACAAAGACATTATGTTGCTCAGTAAGCCTTTTGACTAATCATTTACCATTCGTAACCAACAATGACTTTAGTCATGTGAATAAACTGCTTATCTACTTTAATATATTCCATTGGTGTTTTAATAAGCAATGCTTACATGCTCCTGATGTGAAAACTGTTTTATACTAATTGTGAAAGCAGCTGTTCCTTATTTGAAAGGTGTTCAGTTTTGAAATGGCTATTTGCATACCCCTACTAAATTTATTTTAAATTATTACTACAGTAGAACCCCGCTGTTACGTTCCTCACTGCTGCGTTTTCCCGGCTGTTACGTCGTTTTCCGCCGGTCCCGGCATAGCTCCCATAGGATACAATGTATTGGGAACCCCGCTGTTACGTCGTAACTGTCGGACCGTTCCCGTATGATACGTCGCGAAGTGCGCCCGGAGCCGACCGAGTGACTACCAAAGAGAGCGGCCATGGTGCATTTTCACGCAGCTTGGCCTCGTTTGACCGTAATATCAGCCGCATGAGAGGCACAAGCAACAGAATCTTTCAATTGATGCAAACAAAGCATGGCCTTCGAGATTCAAATTGCAAAGATGGCGTCTATGACGTAACTGCTCGCGAAAGCAAGGCCTTCGAGATTGGCATTTACTATTGACAAAAGCATAGCCTCTGAGATTTGCATTGCACAAACATGGCGTGTATGACGTAATTGTTTGCGAAAGC
Organism: Rhipicephalus sanguineus; assembly: GCF_013339695.2. Taxonomy (NCBI): domain Eukaryota; kingdom Metazoa; phylum Arthropoda; class Arachnida; order Ixodida; family Ixodidae; genus Rhipicephalus; species Rhipicephalus sanguineus. The sequence continues at coordinate 99,687 of NW_023616435.1, forward strand.
AAGGCCTTCGAGATTGGCATTCACTTCTGCCATCGCATTGGCGTAGACTCATCATCATCGTTATTTGTCGGAGAACGGGAGGAGTTCGAGCTGGTTGGAGCTCGCATGGTCGTGCGTGCGGTTCGCGGTCGGACTCGCCGCGCCGGTCGTTTGCGTGTGCTTAGTTCTTTCATGCCTACAGCTGTTGGTGTTAAAAAATCACATACGTTGATTACATTTCTGTGGATGAGGCTGTCCTAAGCTCCGCGTTTCTATCCATGACTAGATCGCGGCTGAGCGTGCCAATTTTCGTGCTGCTCGTAAGAATTGAAATAAAATTCTGTACCACTAAATATTTTGCCGTTTTTCCTGTTTTTCGGCTCTTACGTTTCCCGTCTCTTACGTTTATTTCCTACGGTCCCTTCAAAAACGTATCAGCGGGGTTCTACTGTATATGCTACTGAATGAATTGCAGCAGGAATGGTGATGTTGTAAATGGAACAGCCAAAATTCACAGGCCATGATGAGAAGCCATGCAAGTAGTAACGGGGCTTTGGTTGCAGTATCAAAAAAAGCTTTTCCAAACGCGTCCACTTGTACCACAAATGTTTTAAAAGCAACAAAAATATTTACAACACACTACAATTTTTATTTCATTTCAAATTTCATTTTACTGTTGCTTAACAGTGTACAAACACAAAATGAGCCTGTGCATTTCACATTTACATTGCATACCAGGGCCTGCTTAGTCAAAGTCCTATGGTGTATGAGCGACCACATGGATTGTGGAGAGTTCCAACTTCAGGCTCTGACACCAGCCACTCATACCACACTTTGCGTGGAGTCACACAACGCCAGAAGTGCACCTCTACTGTAGCACCCTTGTGCAGACGGACGGGTTCCTGTTAAAAGAAAGACACCATCATTATGGATGTCATCAATAACCTGCACAAAGGTTTTCAAATGTGTCCAATGAAATCAAGCTGTGCACTTGCCTTGTTCACTGGCCCTCTATTTCAGCTTTTTATTTTTATTGAAATAATTGCTGTGCTGATGTTTGTTTTCTTTCACAAATGGCTACACAGTAAAAGCTTGACATACCCAAGTCAGTAAAATGGGCCATTTACTTTACAGTGGACTCTAAGTAAACGGAAATCTCTTAAAGGGGCCCGCAACACTTTTCTAAGTAGCCATGGAATGGCTTCACTAAAGGAGCTTATTTCCTCACAAATTGACCACTGCAAAAATTTTTAGAATCAGTCTAGTACAAGCGGAGTTACAAAGATTTGTTGCATGCTGGAATTGCTTTCACTCGTCCCGACAAAAGCGCTGGAAACTAAGCAGTAAGGGGTGGCACGGGGGAAGAAGGTACGTCACGCGCGCCTAGTGACCTTGAGCACTTCTTCTTTCTTTTTTTTTCAAGCGCCGCGATGCTTTCAGTACGATCGCGTGTGCCCGTGGCAAGTGACAGCCTCCTGCGCGGCCGCAGTAATTACCGAGCGCGCCATGTTCAAATCAGCCAATGGCGTGGAACATGTGTTAGTGATGCAGTGATTCTGAGTCAATAGCATCATTTGTAGAGAGAAGAGGACGCGATTTTTAGCTGACTTTGAAAATTTATTGTAAATCCCAGGCCGCATGCTGCACTATAATGTTTGGCTTGCGTGTTCTCGGGAGCTTCGACCACCGATCGGCAGCGTTTTCTGACTATGCTGAAAAAGTGTTGCAGGGCCCCTTTAAACAGAACTGCTGCTTAAATGGAAAACTGATTCTGATATGATTGGTTTTATACTTGATACTGAAGCCCTGTTCATCTCACAGTAAATGGAACTCGTGTTAAATGGAACACATTGTCCTGGTCCCTTCATGCTCCACTTAATGAGAGTGAATTGTATGTTGAAATTTGACCTTATAGTCAAAGTATAGTCGTTGTAGGGTTCTTTTTACATGGAATAGGCTACATTTTATTCGGGATTTTTTTTTTCCCTTCAAGATCTAGCAGTGCATGTTGGCAGCCATGGCCAGCTGCTGCTGGAAAAGATGCTGCTACGCCTTGCTGGCCATTCTGTCACAATGCATGAGATTATGAAATGTTTGCAAGAACCGTATGTAATAACATTTTAACACTGGCAACCATAGCCAGAGGTGCCACCTTTTGTGCCACAAATTTAAAACTCAAAAAGTAATTGGGAATGATGCAGCAGGTGAAAAATTTTTCAGCATGATATTTTCCAATGCAATGCACAGCATGTGATGTTGTAATTTGCACAATTAAGCATTTTTAATAAATTTTGCAATAGTTATGCAGTGATTCCACTCCTGCGCCAACTGCGCCAAAGTGCGCCAAGTTGTATTTACTGCGCCATCCTGATAATATCGACGTAATTTGCGCCAAACTGCGCCAAAGTCTCGGGTTTGGGGGCGTCTATCACCGGAAATCGCACCGCCGGCGCGTCAGAACATGTGCAGCTCGATCTTGGGGCTGCCAATAAAGTCGCCATCATGGACCAAGAATTATTCCGCTGAATAAATAGCGCTCGCGCGTGCGTTCCGAGTAAGCCACGATGCCATGCATGTGCCGACGCAGCTTCTGTTCTGCAAGTCGGCTCGACAGCAAAACGCGCTATCCGCAGAGGCTCGTGACGTCTAGGCCTATCGGTAGCGAGAAAGTGCGACGGCGATTCATCGGCGGACGTCGTCTGTTCCAGAAATGCTGCTGATAGCTCGTTTCAAGCGTCGCACGGCACGTAAGGAAAGCAATGTTCAGTAATAACTACATGAGTGCCGCTAAAATGTCTGTCACTTCTGTTTCCGGACATCGCGGAATGAAATCTGGGATCGCTCGCAGTAGATATATGGGACAATATCGAATTTCCTTGCTTCGCGTTTATGGAGAGCACGCGAACGGTGGAAACGCGTTGACACTTTTCCTCAGATATACTTTATCCATGGATCTTCATCCAGAACAGCTTTTTCGTAATTCCTTCCACCAGCACGTCCGAGTTTGTAATCACTTTGCGGTAAATACCCCCTAAAAGGCCCTGCCCTTTCGAGCTCACGTGCTAGGGTTCCAATTCGAATTTTTTGCTTGCTTTTTTAAAAATGTCATCTCATTAGTACAATCATATCTCCTGGTCGGAGCAGCCGAAAATGCGCAGCTGTCAGTAGCGGGCCCGTCGCTGACGGCCCACAGTGAAGCGGCTACGCCATGTTACACGTCCGCCCCTCGTTTTCGGGGTCAGTAGCTAACGGTTAAAAAAACTCAGTTTCGCTTAAGAGCGAAGCAATGAATGCGATACCAAAAATTGTATTGTGAAACGAAGTAAGACTAGCAGCTAACTCTTTTCGATCCGATCTCGCGTAACTCAACAAAACGCTGGTTTAAGAGAATATGGCCCCTCCAGGAACCGAAGCGTTTTCTTGCTCTGAGTTCTCTAAACGCGAAGTAAGCGTTGAGAGCACAGCAAGTTTACGAGTCGTCTCCTGATGCCTTGAGATAGCGCGCGCGCAAGCGACTGCGCCCTTCGAAAGATGCGCCCCCCCCCCCCCCTTCCGCTCCCCTGGCGTCCCTTCATGCTCCTTACGAAAGACGGGCGGGGCGTTTCCTCTCTGTTTGATGAGCAGGCCCGCACGCGGGAAGATGTTATCTCATGCGCTGTCCGTGCGGCGGAGACAGACGGCCGGCTAGTTTAATCTCCGCTTCAGCCGCGTTCGTCGCCAGCACTCGCGAGCTTTTACCTGCGGCTAGAATGCGTGGTGGATCTTATTAATTTGGACTTTATACAGAAAATTACGGCAACGGCGACGGCAAAAATCCGCCGAGAGTGTCCATATAATCGCTATTGCAAGGGTCAATGTACGGGGCAGATTTTGCGCCCCCCCCCCCTCTTAGGTGATTATGGGGGGGCGCCCCCCCTGTGCGCACGCCTATGCTCCTGAGATGATTTTTTCCATGAGATTTGCAATGAATCGAAATATTCTATCCTTCAATAAGAGCCCCATAATAATACTCAGGTGCTTGAATGTTAATGTAATAGCTTCTGTATTGCACTCCAGGATGTAAAATTCGCTGCTCCAAAGTGCTCCCAGATGCAAAATTATCTGCTCCAAAGTGCTCCAAGATGAAAATTTTGCTGCTCCAAAGTGCTCCAAAACGGAAATTTTGCTGCTCCAAAAATTGCTCCAAATCAGAAGTCCTCGGTAGCATCACTGGTTATGCCAACTGGCACTGAACCTGCATTGGTGAAAAAAATGCTTTTCAGCATTTTTTCCCAGATGTATATTTCAGACAACTTGCTGTTTTTCCTGACCAGATTTTGCTGCGATGTGCCTTTCTTCAAAGTTCGTCACATGAAGTTCCGGCCTGATGTAACACAGCGGCGAGATTTCCTGCACCCCCAGCGCACTTCATTTCGATATCCTGCATTGGGGCCTTCAATTTTGATGAATATCTCAAATTACGCGTGTTTTGGGGGATTTCTAAAAATGGGTGTGTCAAATTGTCAATTCCTACAGCTTTCCACATAAAAAGCCTAGCGTTAATAAATAATAAGTTAATTAACAGGTTTTTGTTATTTAATCACTTCAATGCAATGTTAGATACAGCAAAGTATTTCTGCTTCGATGTAGAGTTTGCGTGCAAAGATGACAGGTGCCAGACTGCCACAGCAATTTTATGAAAAATCTGTATTATCGAAAAAAAAAAAAACATCCTGTATATACCTGCCAGAAAGGAACATTGTGTGGATACTTCGAACAAGAGAGGAATTAACATCTTATTTTGGCACTACTAGAATGGAGTAAGAGCCGGCCATGTGCCTTTTACCACTGCTTGATTTCAGCCCTTTTATAAGCAGTTATCAGAAGTTTATTGCTTGAAAGGGTGAGGCCCAAGTTTTGCAGAGGGGCACACGTTCCACCTTTGCTCATGGCCTCAAGTTAACTGTGTGACAAGTTTTCACGTGCTTGTTTGCCAGATAACATAGCAGTGTATAAGAACTATTACATTTTTTAGAAAAAGATCAAGTAAACCATGAGTAAATGCTTCATGCCTCACGAATGGTTAAGATCAACATAGAACATTAATTTCTATTCATGCTGACTGCTTTTGTTTCAGGTGTTAGTGGCTTTCTAGACCCTTTTCTTCTAATGTCACAGAGTGTACACTACGATATGTGTGAATGTTTGCACCAATTCCTTCACCCATCTTGCTTACATTCCTTTAAGAATCATGGAAGACCACAATTTTACACGTCACGTCAACTTCACAACTGGATTGCACTGGCTTGCTCCTATGAATCTCTACATTCGCGAGCTCAGAAATTAATCATACATCTTGGCAGAGCATTCAAGTTGCACCGAAAATAGAATGTTGCCTTTAGGCATAGACTGCTACATTACCGAAATTCTACAGCCCGAAACTCAAGTAAACCACAATTGTGTCACCGACATTTTAATGAGAAAATAGGTCTTACCTTGATGGGGAAAATATGGGAAACCAGCTGAACATGCCAGGGGAATGAGAGTTTGGACAGATGCCTGCAGCAGCAAGAGTGGGGAAAAGAATTAGTTCACATGCAATATCGGTTAACCCTGTGTGAGGCACAACCTTCAAACACAAATTTTTTTTTCTTAAAATCAGCAGAACATTTAGAATGACTTAAGAAAATGTTAAGACACTATTTTCAAGAAATTCAGGAGAATAGATTGAGAAAAAAGTGGTACATATGTGTACCACTGTCTTTGTAGCAGGGCTTGAAAAGTGTACATAGGTGTACCGCGGTCCTCAGGTGGTATCAAATGAAAATATTTTTGAAGAGGAACATTATTTACAAATTTAAGGGGGCTGTTTACTTTTAGAATTGTTTCAAGCATTCAATGCACACTGGAACTTGGTATTTGCTGCACAGATAGCTGTTTGCAATTATGGCTAGCACATGCGAAGTTGACCTGTGACAGGTACATCAGCCAACGCAACTTTGCGACTGCAGTAATTAGCTGCACTTAAGCGGACTGCGACTGACGCCGATTTTGGCAATAAAAACTGCGCTACAATAAAAATGAAAATACTGCATGTGCAACTGTACCAGTGCGACAGCAGTCCTATTTATGGCTAACACCACCACCAAAATCAAGCCCGACAATGGTTCGCTGAGGAAAACTCAATAATAAACGCAGCAAAAATCTCATTCTGTGTTGCAAGTGAGTCACTAGGCTCTGTTTAGTAAACGGGTAAAATGGGACACTTTTTCTCACAGGCATGTTGAAGCAATGTTTCAAAGGGCTTATTTAGGCCACTGCAGCAAATAGCGAGCAGTAATCAACGCACGCGCAAAATCTGCTTTGCTGACCGCGCCACATGTTGTAGCAAAGTAAAACTCATAACAGCCTTCTTCAATACCTCGGTAGATTGTACAACCATAGAGTGGCACCAATTTGGCCGTTTTTTATAGTGAGTGTTTGACACGCAGTGAAAAAGCGGTACACATTTGTACCATTGTCCTACAAGGGTTTAAAGAAACTGTACCTCAATGTAGTTGACAAAGTCATGAGGGCCAGTGCAGATTGGACACGGACGAAAAAGAAACGATGACACAGGCGCTGTCTAACAACTGAATGTTTATTGGAAAAACACCAAATTATATAGTATATGGGTAACAAAGATTAAACAACAAAACCGTACAGCCCCCCCAAAGATAACCAGTAATAACCAGTAATAATATCATGCGTAGATCAGAACTGCGCACGTTCCAGAAAAGCCACTTTCTCATCAATCAGACAACAAAAGGGCACTCACGCATGTGTCCTTTTTTATCATTTCGAATGGCTCCGCAATTTCCCAAGTACGCTGGCTCATGTGCCAGTCACCACAACTGTCTTACTCAGCTTAGGTGCGCGGCCGCACTGTCGGCAATGAAGGGCAAGGTGTGAAGGCGGCGCACCCTTCAAAGAGCTAGCATGCTCTCTCAAATGAACGTTGAGACACCTCCCCGTGTGTCCTAAGTAGGAGTTACTACGTGACAAGGGTACGGTGTACAGCGTTCGAAATGATAAAAAAGAAGGACACGTGCATGAGCTGCCCTTCTATTGCTCTGATTGATGACGAAGTGGCTTTCCTGGAACGTGCGCAGTTCTGATCTTCGCGCATGATATTGCTGTGGTTGTTTATCTTGGGGGAAGGGGGGGGGGATACGGTTTTGTTGTTAATCTTCTTACCCGTATTTGGTGGAGTCTTTGGTGTTTTTTCCGATCAACATTCGGTTTTAACAGCACCCGTGTCGTCGTTCCTTTTCTCGTCTGTGTTCTGTTTGCGCTGGCCGTCATGAGTATTTTCCAACTCTGCCAACTCGCTACCCTATTACAGTTGAACAAAGGCATATTTTAAGGCACAGACATGAAAAACAATACACTCTGCGATGAGTGTTCTCAACTAATCCACAAAATTATTCTTACACACCACGTTTAAATGGACAATACTAAAGTGAAACACTACATCAGTACAGGCTGATAAAAATATTCTTTGAGAACACTACTGCAGTTTCATTCCGCAATCATGGCTTCATTATTAGAAAGAAAATGAAGGTCAAACTTAATTTTTTTTAAATTTAGCACCAACCCCACCACCCTAGTGTCAGCTTGATGTAACAAATTTCAAAGCATTTTTTCTGTGTTCACTAAATCAGCTCTAATAAAATTTCCTGATATTTGCCACGTTAATTCTCTGGCCAAGATAGTGTCTTGCTCCACTACAAGCAATTTCATAGCATTACATCAGAAGAACAGAAAAGATGAGAAATAGCTTACTCAGGGTGACATCTTTGTACGCACTGTATCAAAATATCCTGCAACCATGCAAGATACTGGTATTCTTGATTTTAAAGCGCAGAAACTTGTACCGGCTGTTGTCAATTGTTTTGTCTGGAAAGTAAACAAGAAAGATTAAGCTAGTCAGAAATTTTCAATATAGCCAAGTTTCTTTTTTTTTTTATATCTGAATATAAGCAACCACTAAGCTTAGCACATTTAGCAAGATGCACAGTATAAAATTATAATCTGTGAACCAGAAGTATATACAAAATGGAATAAAGAACTAAGTGCTACCAGAAATAAATTAAAAGTAAACGGTAACGAATCTTTGAGTAACATAAAATTCCTAGTTTCTGGCAGCGTAGATATAGAGCAGTCACCATAAAAAATTTAGCATTTGAAAAATGGCTGAAGGCATCATTAAAACTTCACTAGTTTTAGTTCTGAAAATGAAAAACACAAGAAAAGGTGCAATTACCACTGATTGAAAGCGATGTATGATTGAACACAATCCTCAGCCACTCTGATTTGCATTGTTTTCCACTAACTACAGGTTCACACACCCAACTGCATAAAAGGCCCTAAACACCAGACTTTTTTTTTTAATGCTACTTCAAGTAAATACATGCCTCGAGTTCAGAATGCTGTCGCAACCAATTATGCCTAGCACGGCAGCACCACACACTGCGGATGCACCACAAAATAAGAAAACGATCCTGCTCCTCTCTGGGCCTTTCCAGAACCTACGACTACCGTTAGCCTGCTAGTGAGCTCTGTATCTCCATGCATTGGTCGTACGCTCGCACTTTCTCAATTGTTGCTTGTGCACACATGTTGCATGTTTTGGTTCGCACTTGCAATGCCGCATCACTTGCGTTTCAAGTACAATCGTTTTCAAATATACTGATGCTTGGTGGTGCAATTTGGAAGAAAAACATAACACTACTGTACATCAACGGCACTGAACATGCCACATGCTGTTCCCGAGCACGGTGGTCTTGCTAAAAATTGGCAAGATTTTCCTGCCTGACAGAGGATGGAGTCCGGGACGAATTTTTTACAGGAACCACACAGCAACATAGCAGTCTACAACAGAGGTATAGTCACTGTGACCCGGCTATGGTGTCTCCATCAATCTCGCTAACACCGATCACCGCTATCAATATTCTCAACAGCTTCTTTCACTCCATTCCAAAGCCTGTGTGACGGTACTATTTGGAAATTAACTGCAGACGCTGACAATAGGTGGATAGCAAAAAACGTGGCTCTCGCGAAGGATTGTGGGTTATGGCGCCAGTCTGCATCGGCTTCCAGTTCGAGACGCCGTGCCGAACGGGCGCTGTTGCTAGTGCCGTCGCTTTCTGTGCGTTCCATCTAGCAGTCTCGGTCCCCTTTTCTCACAAATTACAACATAATACTTAGGAGTGGACGTTATTCATATCAGCTGCACAAGCGCAATCACTACGGAATAGTTATAAAGTGCGAGCAGTCATGTCTTCATCGTGGCATGCATTTCTGGACACATGCATGTTGTTTTGCTGCAAAGGGGCGTTTCTGCGCATGTTTTCTGGCATATCAAGATCTGTTGCACATATTGTGTGATGAAATATCCGCCCAATCTGTTTTACTGTTGCTAACTCGTAAAATTATTTGTTACTTTTGTGTTGCAAAGATACCATCTCAGGTTCGATATAGTGAATGGCCATAGTAAAACGCTTTTACTCTAAGCGTAAACAACTCTGGCAGTTTGTCGCTTTTCTTTACGCCTCTGAATGAGATGTCGTTCCCCTGCGCACTCGAACATTGTGTTTCGATCAATGCATGCGAAATTCTTCCCACTCAACGTACACTTTGCCTTTCAAGCTCCACTAAAGCTATGGACACTTCACACTTGCCAGTTTCTGAAATACTAGACGCCATGTCATGCAACTCGTTGCTTCAAAACCAACTCCAATCGTTTTACGTACTACGATACCAGTAACTGAGCTTTTTGTTCCGTACGTTGTCCTTTTACGCACTCAGCAGTTTTCATAAATTTCGCAGAAAGTAGGCAATGCAGTATATCAATGCAAGTACTGTAATGTATCGGCGTACTTGATTGGGCAGAAAGAGTACGCGTACTCTTGTCAGAAGTCTAAGTGATTTGGGAGCATTTGTATGTTGACATTTGGCACCATGTGCTCATATGCATGAGTGATCTGAGGCAGCCACCGTTTGAGCTCGAATGCACTCAACGAAGCTGATTCTGCAAAACATTACTGCGTGTTTAAAGCATAACCATATCTATACTCGCATGCTGCGCTTGAGACCCACTGCTCACCGTTCCCCATGTTTGCCCCTACTTTTTGCTTCTTTCTCTAAAATGCGAAATACACTCAAACCTCATTATAACAATGTCACATCTTCCATGAAAATAACTTCGTTATATCTGAAAATTCTTATAAATGTTTATTGTAAACACTGTAGCTATGATAAGACTCAGCTTCATTTACTTCGTTATAACCAATAATTCGTTATATCGTATTCGTTATATCAAGATTTGAGTGTATGCGTTATCCATTCGCAAAAGATTCTAAGAACACAATCACTGGACAACCGGTAACAAACGCACCGCAGATTTGCGTGTTTCCTCCCCGATTACACCAAACAGCAGGCACCTTGAAGCAACGAAGAGATAGGCTCAAAACGGAAGTACCATAGCAGACGACGCACGTTTTGCTATCCACTATAAAGACACTGTTGTTGCCACTTTCTTCCCCTTGCAATAATTTAACACACAGGAAATACATGATGCATGCAGCGCCGTCAACTTGAATGCACGCAAGCCAAGGCAGATCACTGTGCCTGCAGTAGCCGTACACAACTGTAACTGAACAACATGAACAAAGTTATGTTGGGGATAGACATTTGACAGTTATAATTGCTTTCACAAAAGACAGTAAAACCGCATTAATTCAAACTCGGTATTTCGAAATTCCGCTTAATTCGAATGATTTTGTGGTCCCGTATTTCGCAAGGTAAATGTGTGGATAATTTGAAGCGGGCAGTCAGCACCAGCCCAGTTAATATGAAAACTTTGGGTGCTATGTGCCAAATCCTGACCCCGTTTCGCCGCAAATCTGCAGAAACAACGGCCCTAGGAGCCACAAGGCAATGCAGTGCAGCGATATAATGAGTGACAAGTGAAGCACCCATCGCTGCTGCCAGCATAAAGAAGAAAAAGAAAAAAAAAAAGCGGCTCGTGGTCAGCTGAAATGTGCACCTGTGGAAAAGACGCGCTTCACTGCAACACAGCGGTGACACGTGGGCAGCATGACGCATGCTTCTCTCAACGTGCGATCAGATTTACCCTTCTTTCCGGGAAAACAAAGGAATTAATAAAGGACGGTCTGACAGAATTCGTAATGCATGTGAACCTCTGACTGGCGGTTGCTCCGGCACTTTGCGGACTTGCACTGCTGGCAGAGTTCTTGCCTGCAACGCCTACTTTGAAAACTCATGTCGAAAACTCAATGATCATGTTTCCAGCCAGAACATATCATGAATTCCGTCACACAGGCCATTAATAAATTCTTTATTTACCAGAAAGAATGGGCGAATGGTCGCATCATGACGCATGACAATGCGAGAAGCAGGCAACATGCTGCCGCAAGTCACCACTGTGGTGCAGGGAAAGTGTCTTATGTTCCGCAGGGCTGCTGTTTCGTCGGTCGTCTCCGCGAACTATTGAACTTCCAAGCAGTTGAAATTCCCGGAGGCCACTGAGATGAGTGGAGCGCCATCGAAACGTTCAGGCGACTCATTCGAACCAAAATTTTTGGCGAGTCGAAGTTTTACGAGCAAACGAGAGCCCCAACCCGCTGGGCGCTGCCGACGGGAAGGTTAGGCCTACACCAAACGCCGGGGCGCCGGAGACCACAGGCGGCTGAGCGTCGTTCGTGAGCGCGGAGGCAACCCAACCTGGTCGCTGCGATCACCCGAAACCGGACAAGTCGCCCTTCTACCAAACACCACAGAAAAATGGAAGATGCGCCCAAGACACAAGACGATGCCCCAATGGACGAGGCCTCGCCGGAGCCGTCTCTCGTACTCCCGGAACAGGTCATGCATCAAGAATATCAATGGCAAACGGTCGTCTCCCTTCATCGGCGACGCCGCCTGCGAAAACAAAAAATCTGGCGAACAGGAAACCGGGCGAGCGCATTCTACATCGAAAACCACGCCGGAAGCGCTAGCCCTAACCCGGAGCCAGACACCGGTGAGCCGTGCGAGCACGCCGAAGTTCCCGACAACGCAGACGCACGGAGTAGGCCCCGCCAAGCGCGCCACCGCTCCCGCGCGCTGATCTGAAGGTCATAATTCGCCGAGACCAGGGCTGATCGTTCAAGAACTGCGTTCTATCGGTGGCCAAGGCGATCATCCAAGCCACTGGACGGGCGTCAACATGCAATGGGGAAGACTTCACGCCTGAGACGCGGGTCGAACATCATTATCGTGAGCACCTCACGAAGTACGGCGGCTACACACTCGTGAAAATTACGAGCCTCACCTTCCAGGAACGGCCATACCCTGTGAAGGTTATCTGTCAACACCCAAGGACTGTGTAAAGGTGTCGTGCACGGCATCGACGCGGGCACCAGCGAAGAGCTTTAGCAAATCTTCGGGTACGCACACATGGAGTTCGCATCGTGCGAGCCCGCATGCTCGGGACAATCGCAGACGGCACTGCTCCACTTGAGGGCCCCAACTGCCTCAATTGGTCTACTTCTATGGAGGGGAGATGCCCTGCCGATGCTAACCAGCCACAAGGCAGTTCTGCCCCATCTGCCGAACCCCCGGACACCGACCAGACGTATGCCCCAACCCAACGGCTCGAGCATGCGACGTTTGCAACCTTCCAAACCCAGAAGCCGGTCACACCTGCGTTCCGAAGTGCGCCCGTGTGGAGGGCCCCATATCACAGCCGCACAAAAGAGTGTGAAATAAACTAAGCGCATTCAGACCTGGCCAAAACCTGCACCACCGAGCCGCCAAGTGCCACCGATCTCCGCACGTGCCATCACCGAGCCGCCAAGTGCCCACAGGTCCCGCCAGCTTCCAGTTCGAGATCTAAGTCCCGCTCACGCCTCCAACCCAGGCCTCAATCCCAGTCACCCAAACGACGATCGAGGTCGATGCCCCAGCACCAGAGGCAGGCAGCAGCCACCGCAGACCCGATGACAATGGGTTCTCGCAGCACAACAAGAATAGGGAGCCTCCACCACGGCACCGCCGCAACAAAGACAGGGTAAGCGGACGACAGCAGCAGCTTCCCACTCGCACCAAAACCAACAGCCTCCACCATCCGCAAAATTCGAACAGGAACTCGCGAGCATAAAACACAGGTACAAACACTCACACAAGAAAACGACACCTCAAAGAACTAGTGACACAACTCTAACACAGAAACCACAGGAAACAGTGCCACACAAGCCATCACTGACCTGCAGCACCAATTCGAGGCCATCCGCCCAGATGCAAGCCTTCATGGACGACATTCGCATCAGCTGGGACAGCTGACAACGACGCTGCACTTAACGGCGCACAGGCAGCAGTTGCAGAAACAGAAGCACCTAAAGACAGCACGGCCAAAGACAAGATTCACCACACGGAACTACGCAATAGACTACGACAGAAACCTCCACAAGATAACCTCTACGACAGGATAAACCACATACCCCAGACTCAAACAAAAGCAACCACGTCTAAACATGCCTAGACCACGCAAGCAAGCCAAAGAAAACTTGAACTTGGCAATGGAACTGCCGCGGGTACGATGGAAAAAAGGGCTGCTGACACAACTGATCGCTCAATCTTCAAGGCCACCAGGGGTCGTCGCCTACAAGAGATCGGTACCCGACCAACACTTCAGGGATATGAAGCATATCACTCGAGGTCAAGATGACAAGTGGAAGGTAAGCCACGCTCGTGGATAAAAACATCACAACTATACAACATAAACTGGACGAACAACATAGACGTACTGCATGTACTCCTCGAATCGTCTACAAAGGCAAGAAGAAACAAAGTGCTTTCATTTTAAACATCTATAGCCCCCACGTCAAAGGCGGGCTACCATTGCCAAATCTTCCGAGACACCCTTTGCCTCGCCAAAGAAAACCCACTAGTCATATGGGCGACCTTCAACGCGCAGAACATGCTATGGGGATACAGAGGCGTGATGGAAAGGCCTCCAGCTAGAGACAACGATGGAATTGTGCAACTCATGCTCATCACAGACCCAAGCACACGACAAGGGAGGGAAACAGTGTAACACGTGACACAACACCCGACCTCACTTTCATCACACAAACCACACGAGCCGAATGGCACACCACTCGAAAACTTGGGAAGTGATCATACATACTGAAACATACACTACAGACTGGACGCCTACGCAGGGATATTGGCACAGCCAAATTCAATTAACTGACTGGCAAAAAATGAGGAAGCCCAAGAAACAGGATGAAGGACAATCACAAACTTGGAAGATGGTGCAACAAACTTTGTCGACAAAAGAACACCACACAAAGAATAGTCAGAACAACAGAAATCCCGGAGGTGGATTCCCATTTACTACATCTGGGACGCCAGACAAGGGCTTATCTGCCGCTGGAAAAAAGCAGAAGAACAATAGGAATGAGGACACGCATAGCGAAAATAACAGCGGAAGCGGAAGAATACGCCATGCAACTCGCGTCGGCGAACTGGTTAAATCTGTGACTCCCTGGACGGCACCTGGTACAGCCAAGACATGGACACCTCAAAGCCATCCTTGACCCCACCAAGACCAAAGGAGAGGGACACAAGGCCCGGAGCGCTTACAACACCTACCCAGGCAGCCAACAAGACTCGTCGACCCATCAAGGCCAAATGCTATGGAGATCATGCTCCTCGAGCCAGCAAACATCATACGTGGACAACCGAACCAACAATGGTGATGCTATAACTGAAAATGAAATGAGAGCAGCTATCGCAGCTACTACCCAGTAACACGGCGGCGGGCACAGACCGCTCACAAACGCCATGATAAGAAATCTCAGCGAGAAGTCCATGTCTGCACTCACAGCCTTCTCAACCAACACTGGGAACAAGGCACGGTGCAGCGCGTGGAAACACGCAAGAATAATGATGATCCCCAAACACCGGCAAGAAGTTGGCAATCGAAAACCTCAGAACATTTCGCTGCATCTCCTCGGCCAAGGTGTACGAAAGAATCATAAACACAAGACTGCAGAAGCACTTGGAAGATAATAAGCACCTGCCCGACACATGTTCGGTTTCCGGCTAGGCTGTCGTGCCAGGACGTACTACTACAATAAGGAAGAGGTCTCAGCAACGTTCCCCGCAACGGTGAACACGTCCTCTTAGCCATCGACATTAAAGGGGCTTTCGACAACATCAGCCAACCAAGGATACTGGAGGGGCTCGCAAACACCAACTGTGGTGAAAGAACATACAAGTTACATTCAGAGCTTCTTAAGCCAACGCACAGCGTATTGAAGATCGGAGAGCTCCAAGACTCATGCATACCAACCTCCCAAAAGGGCACGCCGCAAGGAGCAGTAATACACCCACGCTCTCAACGTAGCCATGGTCGGCCTTGCCAGAAAACTGCAGGAGGTAGAAGGGCTCCGACACGCCTTCTATGCAGACGACATGACACTCTGGACCACAAAAGCAGTGATGCTACCGAGGACTTCCGATTTGGAGCAATTTTTTGAGCAGCAAAATTTCCGTTTTGGAGCACTTTGGAGCAGCAAAATTTTCAACTTGGAGCACTTTGGAGCAGATAATTTTGCATCTGGGAGCACTTTGGAGCAGCGAATTTTACATCCTGGAGGGCAATACAGAAGCATATTGCATATGGGGCTCTTATGAAGGCTAGAATATTTCGATTCATTGCAAATCTCAAGGAAAAAAAATCATCTCAGGAGCATAGGCGTGCGCACAGTGGGGGCAGGGGGGGGCGGCCGCCCCCTCCCCTAATCACCTAAGAGGGGGGGGGGCGCAAAATCTACCCGTACATTGACCCTTGCGATAGCAATTATATGGACACTCTCGGCGGATTTTTGCCGACGCCGTTGCCGTAATTTTCCGTATAAAGTCCAAATTAATAACATCACCACGCGCATTCTAGCCGCGGGTAGAAGCTCGCGAGCGCTGGCGACGAACGCGGCTGAAGCGAAGATTAAACTAGCCGGCCGTCTGTCCCGCCGCACGGGCAGCGCATGAGATAACATCTTCCGCGTGCGGGCCTGCCGTCGATTGCTCATCAAACAGAGGGGAAAGAAACGCCCCGCCCGTCTTTTGTAAGGAGCATGAAGGGACGCCAGGGGAGCGGTAAGGGGGGGGGGGGTGCGCATCGTTCGAAGGGCGCAGTCGCTTGCGCGCGCGCTATCTCGAGGCATCAGGAGACGGCTCGTAAACTTGCTGTGCTCTCAACGCTTACTTCGCGTTTAGAGAACTCAGAGCAAGAAAACGCTTCGGTTCCTGGAGGGGCCTCATTCGCTTAAACCAGCGTTTTCTTCAGTTACGCGAGATCGGATTCAAAAGAGTTAGCGGCTAGTCTTACTTCGTTTCACAATACAATTTTTTGGTATCGCATTCATTGCTTCGCTCATAGGCGAAACTGAGTTTTTTAACCGTCAGCTATTGACCCCCGAAAGCGAGGGGCGGACGTGTAACATGGCGTAGCCGCTTCACTGTGGGCCGTCAGCGACGGGCCCGCTACTGACAGCTGCGCATTTGCGGCTGCTCCGACCAGGATATTTTACTAATGAGGACATTTTTAAAAAAAGCAAGCAAAAAATTCGAATTGGAACCCTAGCACGTGAGCTCGAAAGGGCAGGGCCTTTTAGGGGGTATTTACCGCAGAGTGATATTACAAACTCGGACGTGCTGGCGGAAGGAATTACGAAAAAGCTGTTCTGGATGAAGATCCATGGATAGAGTGACCTAGAATAGGGGGAGGGTCCAAAGCGCCGGCTCCCGCGTGGGCCTTTTGCCGTGAACTCCGCGCCGCGCCGCTGCTGCGCCGGACCCGTGGGCTTTCCGCGCTCGGGAAGCGGGCGGAAAGCGAGGGGCGTCTGCTACGCGCTGTAGTTTCTTGCGCCGCGTTTCCACACAGGGCACTTGAAGTCTACTTAACTTTAGTAATGCGGTGCGGAATGAAGCTTATCCATCTTTAAGCGTTGTGTTAGTGCTGGGGCAACAACACAATGCAAAAAATCACGTGTCAAGCGGCATCAGCGTGGCCTAGTTCCGGTCACAGAGTTCGAGAACGTTGGTGCGTGTGTAAAAACGCGCAAGACGGACACGCATAAGCAAAGAACGAAAAAAAAAACCCTATTCGCACGAGTAATCGGGCAATAGCATCACGCATGCGCGAATTAAGAGTAATAACAAAAGTAAATGGCACGCGCAGTCAGCTGAAATACTTGCGCGCAGCGACTTCACGAGCTTTTTACTCATAGTCACCACTGGTTTGCTAGCCATGTGCACACCGCTTTATTTGACAATTCATTAGCCTCCACAAGCTCTTTATTATGTACGGAGCACACCGGGAAGACGCAAGGGAAACAAAAAAAAGATAAAAAGAGTAGTGACGGCCATACGACCGCAATGCTGTTGGCTTATTTTTGTTTCGAGGTAGCGTACAACAAATCTCACCGTGCACAAACATGTGAAAGAAAAGCAATGTCAGGTAAACTAACCTTATTCCACAAGTTTTTGCATAAAAGGCGTAATATAGAAAATGCTTTACAAATATACAGATATCACGAAACAAAGTTACAAATGCCCCCATTCTTGCTGTACAAGCTGCCTGAACGAAAATACGGTAAGAATATATATATATATATATATATATATATATATATATATATATATATATATATATATATATATATATATATATATATATCGCATGTTGCATTGGATCGCTGAACGTCAGTATGAAACGTTCGCGCGAGATGCGTGCATTCCTTCAAGCCTTCACCATACGTAATGAAAACAGTTTCAAACAACTCATTCTCAACTTAGATGTTTTCACGGTTCTCGGAGGTTAGCGTTCGCCCGGTTCAGAGACGTTACGAAAAAACGTGGATGAGTAGTTACATAAAATACAATGTTTCTGCGGCAGTTGAGTGCGCGCCAACAGGGCACCCGACCGCAATTTCCCCTTTTTCCTGATGACCTCAATATAGCGTCCACCACAATTTCGTGCTGAAGCTCCGAGTACTTAAATAGCGGGTCTGTTTATCTCTTGAATAAATATAAAGAGATGACCAGACGGGTAAAGCAAGCTTCTTTTGTCCCGCAGACGCGTGCAATCAGCTGCTCTGAACTGAGAATCACGTTTGTTTTCGGGCGATCGCTCGTAACATGAAGGGAGGCATACACGATGGTGCACCGTTATCGTTTCATTTCTTTCTTTTGTCTTTTTTTTAACGCTAAAGCCTTAGATGCCTCATCAAACACGAAAATTGACCGTCTGCGTCCCGCGTAGCCAACACGAGTGATGCACAAAATCATCACGCGATGACGTCGACAGAACTTGTGACGTCATATGATGACGCCATATCACATGACATGGTCGCTTTCCATTGCCTCCGTGATCGGCCCCCGATGTAGGCAGTGTAAAAGCAGGTGAGATGCAGAAAGCTTGCAATGCCTTCGATCCTGTGGGCAGTCCGAAACCACATTATGTGCAGAAAGCTTTCGGAGAGGGGCGAGGGAGGATCAATCCATCGACTGACGAAAAAGATGGCTTTCGTTTTCGAGTCATCTCAGGCGAATGCATAAGGGACCATGTTTTTTTTTTTTTGATGTAATTTTTTCGCATACATTTTACCTACGTGGTCAGTTCTTCAATATGTATGGGTAAGTCTAACTGTTGACATCGATATTGGCGACCACCACGTTTTTTATAACCTGACGGAAACAAATCGACCACACATCGTCAGAATTATTTCGGCTGAAATCGGGTTTGCGCGCCATACACCATATCATTATGTTAGTCGTTACGCAAATGGCAAGCATGTCAAGTTAGTGATGCCATGACATATCGGTCGTGTTGGGCATACGTACAGGGTCGACCACATCTAAGCTGAACACTCATTAGTATTCAAGACCTCATGAAGCTATTGTTTACTACATAATTCGGAAAAATCATTACTGTGTTGTCGACACCATGGTTAGACACTCTATAACGGGCATCGCACTCGTGAAGTATAAGAAGCGTACTAGTTTTACCAGTTTGAATACTAATGAGGTGTTCAGCTTAGATGTGGTCGACCCTGTACATTCGTGCCCCTCCGTGCCAATTTCGTGTATACCAAGTGAACGAGGAGCGAGTTACGTGAGTAATTTTTACTTTTGGTACCGCGGCCACGCCGACTGACACATTCGGCTTCGCATGAAATGGCTTGAAACAGCAGAGATCGACGGAGGCAGCCCTGTAAAACAAATCGAATGCACGAAAAAAAGAGAGGATATGAAGGGTGCAAACGCGTTATAGGCATGTTCTCCTCCAGCAGCAAGTCGTTCGTCATTTCACACGAAAGTAAGCTAAGCGCCTTTTCTCACGATGAAGTGGCGCGCAAGATGCGTTCCTCAAACAGCCGCGGAAGTGTGGACCAATGCGGTGACAAACAAGCGGCAAGGAGATATACAAAAACCCCGTTTCACAACACACAAACGCGTTCTCTGTGTGATGAGGTCGCTGCAGGAATGTGCAGCGACGAAGTATTAAACGTTGCCCAAATTTCCGCAATTTAGCTAATAGCGGCCAAAATATCACGCGCGTAGCAGACGCTCAACGCTTGACGCGGCTTCCGCCGCGGAGAAAGCCCACGGGTCCGGCATGGCAGCGCCGCGGCGCGGATGTCACGCAAAAAGGCCCTCGCATTCCATGTATTCGGCGCGGCGCTTTGGACACTCCCCCTATTCTAGGGCACTATCCATGGAAAGTAATCTGAGGAAAAGTGTCAACGCGTTTTCCACCGTCGCGTGCTCTTCCATAAACGCGAAGCAAGGAAAATTCGATATTGTCCCATATATATACTGCGAGCGAATCCCAGATTTCATCCGCGATGTCCGGAAACAGAAGTGACAGACATTTTAGCTTGCACTCTTGTAGTTATTGATGAACCATTGCTTGTCATACGTGCCATGCGGACGCTTGAAACGAGCTATCAGCAGGCATTTCTGGACCAGACGGACGTCCGCCGAGAATCGCCGTCGACTTTCGCTACTATAAGCCTAGACGTCACGAGCCTCTGCGGAGGAGCGCGTTTTGCTGTCGAGCCGATTGCAGATCGGAAGCTCCGTCGGCACCGTGCATGGCATCGTGGCTTACTCGGAACGCACGCGCGAGCGCTATTTATTCAGCGGAATAATTTTGGTCCATGATTGCGACTTTATTGGCAGCCCAAGATCGAGCTGCACATGTTCTGACGCGCCGGCGGTGCGATTGCTGGTGATAGACGCCAAACAAACCCGAGATTTGGCGCAGTTGGCGCAAAATTTCGTCGATATTATCAGGAGGCGCGTAGTTAAATACAATTTGGCGCACTTTGGCGCAGTTGGCGCAGGAGTGGAATCACTGCAAAAGGATAACACTCGCTGAAAAGGAAGAGCGCCTGCAAACTGCAGCTCACATCATCTAAGAATATGTCAGCCAGCGTGGTTCTACAGTGCTCCCCAGAGAAATCTGAAATCTTAGTGTATGGAGAAGCAGACGTAACCACGCAGCTTCCACAGACCCATCACAAAAACTTGAGGTATACCTCAATGGAAAACCTCATAACCAGAGAAACCATGATCAGGATCCTGGGCATGTGGCTGCAGAGTAACCAACGAGCCCACCCCCACCCTTATGCTTCCTCCAAACCAGCGTCAAGGCTATCACGCATGATATCTCGGGGACATCTATAGAAAAGAGGGAGGAAGGAAGGAGACACCCTTCGACTTGTTCGAAGCCTGGTGGTAAGCCGCATAACATTAGCCTACCTTATTATAATCTCCACACAATCTGAGACCAGACGGGCCGACACCCTCTTGAGAATGGCATTCAGACTACTCTCCGTCTGCCGACCAGTACATCTACTGAGAAATTGATGGCAATGGGGCTTCATAAAACACCCTCAGCGACTTGTTGAAGCACTTCACGTCTCACACAACAGAGGACTTGAGCGTACTCGCAAGGGCCAACAGGTCTAAAAACCTAGGATTCCAAGCCTCGACAACGGAGCCAGGAAACCTGCGAGATACCCGTCTGTCCGGGAGGGCTATCACGTTGCCCCAATTCCACGCAACCATGGACCCCAACCTGCACAGCGGCAGAAGGAGAGCAAGGGCCCAAATACTTCCAGAAAAACCTATAGATTCCAAAATTACAGCCCGTTTCACGGACGCTGCATGTATGGGACGACGACGACTAAAGGAGCATGTGGGCAGTGGTATGCGACGCCGAGGCCACATACCTCTGGAGCATCTGTCCGCCTTGCAAGATCACAGAAGCCGAAGAGCTGGCCATCGCACTTGCCATCCGCGAAGGCCTGCATGCCAAACAAGCCGCTGACAACTCACAGACTCCAGCAGGCCTGCAGGAACTTCTGCAGGGCAGAATTGGGTGTGCGCGGCACATGTCCTTGCACAAATACCAAGGGAAGGCAAGGACGACTCCTACATACAACCGTCATATGGATACCAGGCCACTCTGGCATCACGGGTAACCTGCACGTGACCGGGCAGCTCGAGGCTTCGTACACAACCGAGCGCTCCCTACGTCGACTGCAGCGGACCCGGAGCCAGTTGACCTCCAGTATGCCACAATACTGATTACCACAGAGGGCGACGCCTAAGGTATCCACCACCTCATCAAAAGCTTGCGACGAAGGAGGCCACTGCATGGCGTAGACTCCAAACGGAACCTACAAAAACCTACACACACTACACCGCATGCACCCACATCTTACAGGGATGAATGCCCATGGTGCGGGGCCACACCAACCCTGTACCACATTACATGGGAGTGCACACTACACGACCTCGAACACCACAACATGAACACCTCATGTGAGCAATGGGAGGCACTGCTGTCCAGCCCGGCCCTCGACGACCAGATCAGGCTCGTTCAGAGAGCAGAGTGGATGGCAAGAGCCAGCGGAGCCCTGGACTAAGGGCCCGACCATCAGCAAGGCCCCTACGAGGCAATCCACAGGAGCTTTGCCTGTACATAAATAAAGTTTGTCATCATCATCATTCAGCTGACCACGAGACCGTTTTTTTTCTTCGTCTTTTTTCTTTTTGCACTGGCCACAGCGAGACCCGCCGTTTCCCCGCGTTTGTGGCAAAATTGGGACCGGGTATTGCTGGAAAATAACCCTTGGAGCCACAAACTAGCAAGCACAGCAAACAAACACCTCTGATTACTTTCAGTAAATCAAAGTTCTTTGCATGCCGCTTTTTTTATGTCTCGTTAATTCAAAACCCGCTTAATTCGAAGATTTTTCACAGTCTCAGTGACTTTGAATTAACGAGGTTTTACTGTATATAGTTACTGCATCGCTTATATAGTGTGCATTATTTTATCCAATAAGCAACTGTAGCCGATTTTTGTGTTGCCAGTGATGGCGATGCATGGTCTTCAACCGGCCCACTGGTTGTGCTGCAGGCGGTACGCCAGCAGAACTGCCATGAACTTTGGACACCTCTTGCACGGGAGACATTCTATGAATCAAAGGCTGGTGCACCACCACAGCATGTTTGACGCATAAGCCGGGGGGATGCAAGGCAGCATATCAGGCAAACTAAAAATGTGGAGCTGTTGTAACCGGAAGCGCACAATGTTTTGAAACATGATAAATATACAACATGACACTGGTAGTGATGTAGGTACCACTTGACTTTTAAGGAGGGAGGAAAGGGAGCTGTTTCTTGACATAAAAGTGTTTTATTATTTAAGGTAGAATGACGAGAGCTTCACCAATTAAGTATTTTCATTAGAAGTGTGCGAATATTCGAAATTTCGAATATTTTTCGAATAGTTTGCTATTCGATTCGATTCGCACTGAAATTTTACTATTCGAACTATTCGAACTTCCCAAAGACAAATGCAATCAACGTCCGATTGAAAGTGACCCCTTCAGATTTTTAAATGCTTCACCTCATTACACTCTCGTATTGCGGCAAAGCTGCCTTTCAAGCTCCGTTACGGTCGAACTTGGCCAAGAGACGAAGTCCGGTTGGAAGTGGTCCCTAGATTTTCAATATGCTTCACCATCACACCCCGTATTGCGGCAAAACTGCCTTTCAAACTCTGTTACGGTCGAACTTAGCCAAGAGACATTCAACGTCCGTTTGGAAGTGGTCCCTAGATTTTCCATATGTTTCACCTCATCACACCCCGTATTGCGGCAAAGCTGCCTTTCAAACTCCGCTACGGTCGCAAATGTATTAACTCAAGAAAACGCTGGTTCCAACATGGAGATGAAAGATGTGGCAGAGGTGAGGGCTCAATTAATGCTGTTTTGGACCTGAAACATGGGCAGGAAGTCCAAAATATCGGACGCCGAAGGTTTTTAGCATCCAAAATTTCAGATAGTATATATCGATGTCTACGAGGCAGATTCGGAACTCCGGACTTGAAGGGAGCACACCCTTGTCTGCCACACCAGTTGGCCTTCCACAGAAGTTGAGAGAGGAGGAGAGGCTGAGGAAATAGCATTTTGCCCATCACGTGTAAAGTGTTGTCGGCAACACTTTGGTTGCACCAAATCATCTACATAAATAGAATTCGGCCTCTACATTGCCTCATTCTTGATAAGAAAGACAACTATGAAATATGACCCCAACAGCGCTTCATCAACCTAGCGAAAAGAAACACTTTCATATTGCTATCTCACAAGAACATACTTAGGGATTCTCTGCAACTTTTCTGTAATTTCACTTCGAATTATTCGAAAAATGTTTGAGAAATATTCGAAAATTATTCGAAATTATTCGATTTGATTCGCACTCAATCTTTATTATTCGAACTCGCTTCGCACCCAAATTTTGCTATTCGCACAGCTCTAATTTCATATGTTGAAAAAAGTGATAAAAGTAAGCCATTAATTTAGAACAAATTATAACAAAAACATCTTTTGATCACATATTTAGTAAGTGGCTGTGCATACATTACTAAATTAGGGTCATTAGATTCTACACATACCAAGGAGTGCAACAAGAGTAACTTTTTGGTTGTAGCTTTCCTGCAACAAGTTATGAAGCTTCAAAGTTCTAACTTGAACAACTTAGAAAAAGCACTTTTCTTATTTCACCCTTTCTAGCAATTTATAACTTCTCAAGAGTTAACATATGGCACCCTATTGCACTCACTAAACACTCAGCTTTTCAGCAAGACAAAAATGATCAAAATTGAGTGTGTCAAAACTGAGAAAAGCTTGTCAGTAGATTGTAAGGTTATAAAAACGAAACCAAAAAATCAATATGCCTGGCAATTTTTGGCACCAAAAAGCAGCTTCACCCCTTAAAAACCAGCAGGCTGAGTGCAATATCAAATGTCATTTTCTGGCTTCATACTGCCATAAGAAACTGTTTTGGGTCAATAACAAGGACTCATTGTTTATCAGGAAGTAATTGAAATTATAGTAACATTTTTCTGTAAAATGTACAAGTCCGACTTTTTGACACGCTCTCTTTGAAGATGAAGCAGGACCCTGCTTCATTTTCAAAACTTGCGCCACTGCAGTACAGTTAAACCAACTTCTAACGATATCAGTTTTAACGATTATTGGTTATAACAATGAGAAGCTGCTGCACTGCGAACTTTTGTACATTTGCTGTGGTGAATTAACCCGCTTGGTCATTTCATCTGTCTGGCTGCTGTGCGTCCGTGCTTGCCGAAAGGTAATCAAACGCAAAATACTTAAAAAGCAAGAACAAGCCCACCGGCGCATCCTCATACAGTAGGACCTGTTTTGCAGCCTTCTTAGCATTGCCAGCCTTGCACGCCTCTCCCGTCGGCCTTCCACCCCTCCAAACATGAATGGGCTACTCCGCGCCACACGCCACCCTCCAAAACACGAATGGACCGGCCAAGCTGTGCCAAAAGCGCTGCCCGGGTACCAGTTGGCTCGCTTGCCCCTCATTTGCGTAAAACAAGCAAGGCTAATCAACATGGAGTTTTCTCGTCCAAGCCAGCAAGAGCATGTAGCCAGATGCTTCTGGTGATCTTGCCAGAGGTTTAAGGATTTCTCAAGCTGATAGGCAGCTGTGGCAACCTCGCATTTTATAAGATATACTCACGTTTGTCTACTATCCTTCTGTGTCATCATTACCAATATGTGTTGGCATATCCCATTGGATACAGTTTTCTCACATACCCTTATTTTGCTTTTTTTCATGCAACCCTGTTATAACAATGGAATTTTCGCGGCACTTGAATATTGTTATAAGTGGGTTCGACTATACAAATCCTAGAGCACCACAGTTTTAACAGACTTCAATACCATTTCTACAAAAGACATTAGAAGAATGTGGCATGGTAACAACCAGAAACCAATGCATATTTTCATAAGCCTACTACACGATACTACCAACACTACTATGCTCATAGAAGTGTCCCCTGCATGGCAACTACATTGATGGTTTACTTGTGCAGGTGCCTGAGCACAGTACCCCTACTCTACTAGACTATAACCACTGAATGAGTTAGAAGGGAGTCTACAGAGCTTTAGAACCGACAAATGGTCTTATGACTCATTGTAAAATGTGGCTCAAACAATAGATAGTTTTATAGATTTCACTCATAAATTTGCACAAAAATAATAGCATCCAATACCATCATGAATTTAAAGGGGTCCTGAACCACTTTTCCAAGTAATC
The DNA here is from genome assembly GCF_013339695.2 of Rhipicephalus sanguineus. Classification (NCBI taxonomy): domain Eukaryota; kingdom Metazoa; phylum Arthropoda; class Arachnida; order Ixodida; family Ixodidae; genus Rhipicephalus; species Rhipicephalus sanguineus. Next base: position 125,406 of record NW_023616435.1, read on the forward strand.
ATTGCCTGACCTCAGTATGAGAGTTTATTGCCTCACGAATTGATTGCCACAAAATGTTCGAAGCTGTTAAGTACAAGCGGAGTTTCAAGAATTTTGTTGCACACTATAAGTGCTCTTATTATCGTCCTGACGAGTGTGCTGGAAGCACACAAGGAAGGATAACAAAGGGAAAAGAAGCTATGTCACACACGTAATGAAACGTGATCGCTCTCTCCCGGTGAGATTTCAGTGCTGTTAATGTGTAATTTCAGCCCACTATAGAACGCAGCACCAGGCACGTGGTGGCACAACATGGCAAGAAGCGCATCCCATCCAAACGCCCCTGTTAGTTTATGTCAGCTATCAGCCAACAGCAGCAATCTGCTGCATGACAAAAAATCTGTTATGACGGCCCTCTGAAGAGAGTGCACGGGCCTCTGTCAGAAGAGAGGCTGGTTGAGAAAGTGGCAACTTCACATTCCGCTTGTGAACTCTCCTTGCCGTGCATGACTGCAAGATTTGGCTGTAATGTTCACAGCATCATCTGCTTTACACTGTATGTGTTGTTCCACCAAGAACAAGGGGTGGTTCAGGTCACCTTTGATTTCGAACAACCGCGGTCGGCATATAAAGTATGCCGACCGCGGGCGGGGGGGGGGGAGGGTACTGCGATAGCAATTATATGGACATTAGGCAGTTATAGAATAGCGTACGCAAAGCTTTGCGTTGGCTTTTCGCGCAACTGCACATGCGTCGTACGCTAACCGCTTGCGGGCTCCTGTTAATAGCGGGCCGCAAATGCTAACTTAGCGTACGCTAATCTAAAACTGCCTACTGTCAGCGGGATTTTGCGGTCGCCGCTGATCTGTACAGAGTCCAAACCGATAACATCGCTTACGCATCGTCTGTTTCACGTGCGAGTAAAAGCGCGCTAGCGCTCGCGACGAACGCGGTTGAAGCAGAGATGAAACGACACGGCCGTCACCGTCGCGCGAAGGGCACATGCGATAACATCACTCCGCGTGCGTGGCCTGTCGTCGCTTGCTTACCAGTTATTTCGTCGGGCAAGGGACCATAAGGGGCGCCGTTGAGACGGGGACGGTCGCGATCTCGACAGACAACGGTAACGGCTACCCTTTTAAGTGCTGGTCTCTCCACTTAAAGCAGTAGTGACACAAAATTTTGAAGGCGAGATAACTTGTGGGATAGATTTTTTAAATTGCGTGTAGCGCATCTGTACGCGAAACGTCCCACCTCGCGTCACGACATCAAACAACAGCCACGTGCATCACGAGCTTGTGTTGGCGCCATAATTCTTGCGAGCGCTCTCTCCTAGCGAAAACGGAGCGCATCTTTTTTATGTACTTATGTACGCATCACAGGCAAGACGCGGATGCAGCGCTATGACACGTTTGCGTTGGCAGCACTGCGGCACAAAGTGCACAGCTACTTCATGCGCAATGAAACTGAGTTGAACGTTTCTACCATCGTTAAAAAAAGAAGAAGAAGAATCCTTTCTACTACATGGCCAGACAGCTCTGCTCATGTGGCCAGACAAAGCACTGGACGCGCGGGGCAAAACTGGATTTCCGGGAGATTTTCCTATGACCCGTACAACCGGGAGAAACGTTCAAAATCCGGGAGTCTCCCGAGGAATCCGGGAGACTTGGCAGGTATGCTTCCATATATCCAATATTTCATTATATCAAAGTTCAACTTCAATTTAAACTATGCTTACCACAAAAAATTTCTTATTTGACCAGAGATCACATTCAAGCAGTAACTACACCAAGTTATATCATGTTTTACAAAAAGTACATGCTTTCTACTATGTTACTGCAAAATATTTTGTAAGTATTTTATTGTGCACAGTAATATTAATTCATTCGAGCAAGATACAGCAATTTGATCATTTCACCCCCTTCAAAATAATTCATTTGCAAGGCTCTGTATTACCAACCACACTGAAGTCCCTGCTGTTCAGAAAGAAAACACCTAAATAGCACATATACTGGTACTTCAAAGTATAAGTTGAAAGTAAGAGGTACAGTTTCACCAAAAGAAAATTAGTAGACAAACCTTTGTTTGGATGGACAAAAGTGAACAAGTTGATGTTCCGCTAGCTCAGTAACATTATGCAGACGCACCACATAAGGCACTTCGTAGGGAGTCTGTGAATAAAATCCATTGAAAAGAAATGGCAGTTATCCAATAAAGTTATGCAAGTACACATTAAAAACAACATGTTTATCATGTAGTCGCAAATTCACATTCCAAAGGAAAATATGAAGTATGAATATAGATGGATTCACACTGTTAATCTTAGTTCCACACTAAGCAAATGCTTTTAATAGCAAGCAAGTGAAAAGCAAATGAGAAAAAAAGAGCGCTAACATCAAACAAACTTTATTAGTGGAAACAGCGAATAATAGACCTTTCAACTGGGGTTGCTCTGCAAGTTCCGTGCAACCAAACTTACGATAAGCAAAAAACATTTCTGAGATTACCTGCTTACACAAGGTGTCCCATCATCTCAAAAAGCCCGCAAACATTCTAAAGCTAGAGCTTTTTTCTGCCCCTTGCAAGCTAAGTGAGCTGTGTCATTTGAGGCGTCTTGGTCTAAGAAGGACTGTGTAATAAAAGACACAGAGTGTAGTTCGTCAGCTGCATCTACAATATGGTGTACAACAGACCGCACCGCTGTGATGTGTAATTATAATAATTGTTGGGCTTTAACATCCCAAAACCACGATCTGGTTATGAGAGATGCCGTAGTGGAGGGCTCCGGAAATTTTGACCACCTGGGGTTCTTTAACGTGCACCCAAATCTAAGTATACGGGCCTCAAGCATTTTCGCCTCCATCGAAAATGAGGCTGCCGCGGCCGAGTTTTGATCCCTCGACCGGCGGGTTAGCAGTCGAGCACATAACCACTAGACCACCGTGGCGTAGCCAGAAATATTTTTCGGGAGGTGTTATATGCCGCTGGTAAAAAAAAAATAAGAAAGAGAGCCTGCTCCCAAACAATATCTTCATAATTTTTCTGCTTTAAGGGGGACACTGCTCTTAAAAGCTTTTTCTCATTTCTTGATCGATTTTGAGGATACTTCGCAAGTTTATGTATATTTGCATGCTGATCTCAAATATGCAATTATTTTTCTAGTATAACCAGTAGTTTTTAAAATACAAAATATTTTATGTGCCTTTTGGGGAGGAAGATTTTTTTTTTCAACAAAAAGGGTTACAAAGTAAATCAGCATATCACAATAACCTGAAATCAAAACTGAGTGCAATGCAACAAAAATGAATGTTCTAAGCCCGTTAGAAGAAAAGTTACGGTATGTTGAACATTCGCGAAGGAAATCCCAGCTTGAAATTGACGCACTCGTGAATGTTCAACATAGTGTAACTTTTGTTCTAATGGGCCCAGAACATCCGTTTGGGTGAGCTCTATCTTTAATTCCCCTTGTGTTTAATTTGTGCATTTCTTTTCTGAATATTCATGCTCGAACTGGATATAACGAAAACCTGTTTATAACAAATTTTTGGGGGAATTCGTCAATTTCGTTATATCCAGGTTTAACTGTAATTAGTATCCAGTAGGATCAGCTGTGTGATCCTGTGTTTCACCGCACGGCCTCTAGGTGCAGTGGTGAACAAAAAAGTTAATGTTTATTAGTTTGTGATGCTTTCTGCCAAGTAACCACGACGTATTCGCCACTTATAGTGCCTCAGTTTTCATTTGGGTTTAACAGATCAGTGGCAGGACCACTGACAGTCAAATTATTGTTGGTGACTTTTATGCTTTAAAGGTCTATGTCGGATAATCACAAAATTGAAGCACAAATGCTTTAAATAACATATAATTAATGCTAGCATTGTTAATTAGGAGCCCCGCCACGGTGGTCTAGTGGTTACGGCGCTCAACTGCTGACCCGAAGGTCGCAGGATCGAATCCCAACCGCGGCGGCTGCATTTTCGATGGAGGCGAAAATGTTTGAGGCCCGTGTACTTAGATTTAGGTGCACGTTAAGAACCCCAGGTGGTCAAAATTTCCGGAGCCCTCCACTACGGCGTCTCATAATCAGATCGTGGTTTTGGGACGTTAAATCCCAGATATTATTATTATTATTATGTTAATTAGGATCAATTTTGGAGTCACTTCAAGACACCTGCCCAAAAATATATAAATTTAGCGCCCCACCAATGTGGAGCACCATAGGATCATGTAGGCTCAAGCTTCAGCAACATTGAGAACGTGCTTTTTTATTCAGGGCCTCGTATGCATAGGTCGGCAAAAATATAGGAGCTCACTCAGACTCACTCAACAAATACATTTTGCTCTGAGGGCTCACTCGGACTCAGACTCACCAAAATTTTTCTCAACCGGACTCACTCAGACTCGGACTCACGGCTTCACCTGAGTCTGAGTGAGCCTGACTGAGTCGACTCATGAGTCCGTTGGTGTAAAATTAGCTTTTTTTAGATCTTGGTGTCAATTCTCTTAAATGCCAATATCTGACATAATCGGTGCGCTACAATGCGCCTTTTGATCTTGTACATTCAAATACTAATTTTCAGTGGTTTCAATCCAGTACGGACATTTTATGAAATACACGACTCACACGAGATATTTTTATCAACAACCTCAAGAACTTCCCATGAAAGAGTTTGCTGGGGGAGGTCATGGCACCTCTTCCCCTAACCGCGCTTCTGATCAATAAATAATGAGGTGGCGCATGAATGCTAGAGTGCTGAGATATATATGAATAATCTTTAGTACAAATGCAAGCCAATATAAGGCTGATAGTAATGCTGAAGATGAGTAGACAGGACCATAAGTCGGCAAAAAAAGGTGGAGCTCACTAAGACTTACTCAAGAAATACATCTTGAGCTTCGGACTCACTCGGACTCAGACTCACTAATATTTTCAACTGGACTCACTTGGACTCAGACTCACGAAAATTTTCTTCAACCGGACTCACTCGGACTCAATCTCACCAAAATATTACTCACCTGGCTCACTCACTCAGACTCAGACTCACGACCCGATCTGAGTCTGAGTGAGCTTGAGTGAGTCAACTCATGAGTGAGTTTGCCGACCTGTGCTCGTATGTTTGAAGAAAGGACACGACGTGGGTGTTGCATTATTAGCCAGGGTGTGACGCCGGGCGTGTTCTCCTGCCAAAATTTCTGTTAATATAGGACACCTGCCATACAATGACACGCAATATATTCGCCTACACAGGCCCCACCTCACAGTCAGTAGTATGCCCCTTCGGAAAAAAAATTTCCTCGCAATGCCACTCACAATGCCACCGGAGAAGCAACCCGAACCATCTATGAGAAGCCCTACAACAAAGCGAGAGAGCCGAGGGAGGAAGGCCCCCGTCATGCACCAGTCACGCACGTCACAGGAAGCCTGAGCACCCGCTAAACATGTATTGATGACAATGACGTGAGGTGCTGCTAACTCAGACGAGGACTCGTGCTCACTTTGAAACATGTTCAAGGCTACGTTTGCCACGGATAACCAGTCAGAGATACCTATGCATGCAACAGAACGGAACAACAAAAAAACGCCAAGCCTGCGCTGAAACCGCAGCACAGTCACAGCGAAAGCTGGAAGAGCGGCGTTTCTAGAGCCCGTTGTAAGCTCTCTTGGGGCGACAATACAAGTACACTAGAAAGGTACCCACTACGCCATAAATCACAATTTTTCTGAAGTTGGGAAGCACCTACTAAGCCATTATTCGTCATTCTGCAGAGAAGCGAGGCACCAGCTACGCGTCTGTAAGGCATTATCTGCACTTTGTTGACGCGACGACTGATGACGATGAAGAAATATGGCTCAGCCCTTTGTAATGGGTTGGAATCTTTAAACGCCCACCAGCTATGTAATTTGCATTGGGTGATGCCCGGTCGCTATTTCCTTCTCCCGTCATGCTGTATAACATACGTTGACGTGGGAGAGAGACGGGGGTGGGGCGAAGAACTTTACTGAGACCCCGAGGAAATGGATCATGCGCTTATGGGCTTCCTTGGCAACCAATACAAGTTCACTTGCAACCCCGAGGAAGTGGATCATGCGCTTATGGGCTTCCTTGGCAACCAATACAAGTGCACTTGTGAGGAACCCACTACGCTATAAATCATTGTAATTTTTGAGAATAGGGCAGCAGGCACTGTGCCATTTTTCGTCATTCTACGGAGAGCATTGGTACCTGCTAAACACACGTAAGGCATTATGCGCACTTTGTTGATGCTGTGCCTGATGACAATGAAGAATTATGGCAGAGCCCTTTGTAATGGGTTGGAAGCATTCAACAACCTACTCGTTGCGCAATTCGCATTGTGTGACTCCTGGTTACAGAATTCGCGTTGTGCGACGCTTGGTGCTTATTTTACTCTTCAACCACGCTATATTGCATATGCTAGTGTTCCTTCCAGACATGAAGCCAGTATAGGACCTTTTTGCAAAGCAGTTTCAAGCACCGGCATAGCTCAGAGGTTGAATACTGGGCTCCCACGCAGAGCGCCCAGGTTCGAACCTCGTTCCATCCTGGAAATTTTTTCTTATTTCGTTTTTTTTTTTCCTTATTTCGAGCGATACTGGTTACGGACACCGGCGGCGGCGGCGGACAACTACGGCGCCAAAAACGGCCGGTGAAATGATCTCATAACAGCTTTCGCTGTAAAACATCTCAAGCTTGATATTTTGGTGTCAGTGGTCCTTTAAACAACAGAAATCATAAATGTACGCAAAGCAGCAGTTTTCATGAGAAACCATAAAAACGCTCACCAGAGGATGCTTGTCCTTGTCCCTTAGTGCAGCCACTTCTGTGAAGAGCTTGTAAGACTGAAGTGGTGCCAGGTATGACTTATACTGGCAAGGTATGCTGATGCCATCATCTGATAAAAAAAATAAGATTGAAGTGCAAAACAATATTTAAAACACAGAAGTGATACACAGCATCACTTTGCAATTCTGCACAAAGAAGTGTTTAGCTGGACTATGAAAATGACAGCTTATAAAAATTTGCATAACCGTATTCTTTTGAACAGCATGAGGAAGATTGGACAATCTTGGTACATGAAATCGTCACTGCGAAGTGTGTGCCTTTGTTATGAGCTTGAAAAAACAACTGTGTTGAATAAAATACATCTGCTTAGCTTTGAGAAAGTTAGACTACAGACTGAAGAGATGAAAAATTCTTGAACCAGGGTGTTGCTAGAGCAACGTTTGGCAAGTGGTCTTGTCTTCTTGAAGGCAGATACTAGGTACCTTCCTTAGCTGTGTGTATCCTTACGCTTTGCTCACTTTCCCCCAACCACAAAGTGGAGGAGGGAAAAAGAAAAGGGAGGTAGGAGGAAAGACAGGAAGGGTTGTGATAGGCTGGCATGTCAAATGGAGTCAGTAAGGAGGAACACATCAATAAGGGAAAGAAAACCAGGGGAGGTACATGCCTTGTGTAGGGGTTTTGTTATGTTCAAAGGGGTGAGGGAAGGCGTTCCACTTAGTCGTGAATCGGCTGGGGTCCAGGAAAAATGCAAAAAGCACCATTGTATTTCGCATCACATGTGAGCAGAAGCTAAACATGGGGATTTCACAGTCAGAGCGGTTAAAACGCTTAGTAGGTAAAAGGATCAAGTCTCACTAGTCGTCAGTGTACAATCGGCATCACATGAAACGCAAACAGCGGAGCACCTGGCCCAAGCATTGGCAACGGTATAGTGCACGCCGTTCAGTCATCACCACTGACACGCACACACACCTGGTTTGGCAGCACAGTGCAATACAAAGCATGAATGCGGCGCACGAGTGGAAAACCGCATGAGTGTATCTCTTGATCACGAGGTTGCAAGCTGCAATACGCACACCAGTGCCCGCGTTTCATTCAGCACCGATAGTACTCATGGTTTTGGCGAACTGTGCTACAGCACTCGCCGCCAATTTTTTGCAACAATATTGTTATAGGGGGATCGTGCAGTGCTGCCAAACTGGATGTGCGCGCATTTCAATAGTGATGACTGGACGGTGCATATTATACCATTGCGAATGCTTGAGCCATGTGCTCCACTGCTTGCGTTTCATTTGACACTGATATACCTACCATATAGGATAGATTCAAGAGCTCTCTTCGAAATGTTTATGCCTATTGGCTGGAGTGTATTAAAACTTGTGAATAAGATATGACTCTATATTTTCTGTCTCTCGGGACAGGAAGTTTGACTGAAGTATGTAAACTTTGAGCTCATAGAAGATAGACGTTGTGACCTCTCAAATTGAAATGCTGTGCCACTGCTTTAGGAAATTTCTTTGCTGTGTCTCTGCAATGACCATTTAATCTAACATTAACAGGCTGTCCTGTTTCACCAATGCACTGCTTGTGCCAAAGTGAACATTCGACTGAGTCACGTCAAATCAAGCAATCAATAAATTACTTTCTGCAGTCTCCATCTAATGTATGCACAGTCATCGAAAAATTAAACACCAACGAGAAATTAGGAAGAGGAATAGACCCTGCGACTGATAACTCAAGGCACTATTTTGGACCACTAATTATAATGGTCAAGAAAGATGGTTTAGGTCTCCAAATAAACATGCACGCCAATTTCATACAGACATTAAAGGGGCCCTACAACCCTTTTTCAGTGTGGTCAGAAAACTAGGCTTGTGCAATAGTAAATTTTAGGTTCGAAGCGAAGTCGAAGCGAATAGTGATTTTGGTAGAATAATTTCGAATCAAATTCGAATAGTGTATATCACATACTATAAAGAAAAACGAGCATATTTGTCATGACCAACCTGCGCAACGTTTTTTTTTTTTAATTGTAACAAGGCATGTGCAAATGTCATTCTTTTTGGTTCAAAGAAAGTGGAAGCAACTATGAATAGTAGCAGGATTTGGCTTTCGGTAGAATGCAAGTGATAACCTGTAAAATATGTTACGTTTTGAAATTTATTATACTTAGAGCATATAAGCCGGTATAACAAGTTTTTAAACTTAGAAAATGATGAATCGATGTGAGGGAAATATGTTCATTTAACCTGAAAATGGGGCTTCGCGGCAGTGCGGATTTTTCCTGGAAAGGTGTATTCACGGTATAGCACTCCTCCACTGCAGTGAAACCACCTTTACAGAAGCTTACAAAGGGACAGTACGGATTTTTCCTGGAAAGGTGTATTCACCGTACAGCACCCCTCCCCTGCAGTGAAACCACCTTTACAGGGGGGGGGGGTTACAAGCGGACTAATATACACCTGAATGACATAATGCAGCGCTAAAAACACACACACCACAAAGTAAGGAACACAAACCGAGGGACAGGCGCTACTCACAACTTTAATGAAGACTACAAGATTGTGGCACATAATACACATTATGTCATTCAGCAAGGCATTACTATGTCATTCAGCAAGCACCAACTCGCCCAACAACACGTTCTTCTGTAATATACACCTATTCGTTCATTTCGAATACTTCAAAATTTTTAATAATTTAAATTCGAATCGAAGCGAATTCGAATACTGTATTATTCGTTCGAATATTCGAAGTGCTCGAATATTCGCACAAGCCTACAGAAAACGCTGATCGGTGGTGGAGGCTCCTGAGAACACGTGAGCCAAACATAACAGCTCAGCACGTAGCCTGGAATTTACAATTAATTGTCAAAGTCAGCTAGAAATCGTTCCCTCTTCTCCCTAAAAATGATGCCATATACCCAAATGACCGTGCCCTATACCCAAATTCACGGCCATCGGCTGATTTGAGCATTGTGGGCTTCAAGTTACCGTGGCCGCCGCGGGAAGCCGCCACGTGCTTCTACGTCCGCTCTCTATCACACTGAAAGTAAGCCACGCGTTCAAAGAGAAAACAAAGAAAAAGTGCTCAAGGTCATGATGCGCACGTGACGTTTCTTCTTTCCCCCGTGACATCCCTCCCTGCTTAGCTTCCAGCACACTCGAGACGAGAGAAAGCAATTACAGCGTGCAACAAATCTCTGCAACTCCGCGCATATTTGACGGATCCTAAACAGTTTTGCAACCGCCGATTCGTCAGGCAATAAACTCCTTCAATGAATAAGAAGAGAGGAAACAGCGCTAAACGCGGGACGGAGAAGAAGAACGACAGACACTTGTGTCTGTCGTTCTTCTTTCCGTCCCGCGTTTAGCGCTGTTTGCTCTCTTCTTAATCATGTACCAACCAGCCCAGTTAAGCGCACTCCTTTAATGAAGCTATTCGATGGTTACTTGTAAAGTGTAGCAGGGCTCCTTTAAGTGTACTGGTGGAGAAAAAAATGAAGGAATGAATTTTAGTTAACCCTAACTAGTTTTATATCAATTGTCCATGATTGTACCTGTGTGGATCTATTTCTGGCTCACTACTTGGGAAGCAGGGCATGAATAAGACTGTATTATGATTACTATAATGTGACAACTACATTACAAGCTGTTTAAGTCATATATACTGCACTGCATGATGAAAAACTTGTTGCAATAGACAAGTTATATTATCACAATCAATTACATTTTTGAAGTACGTATTTATCAAAAAGAGCTCCCAAACGCGGAACCATTTTTAAACAAGCACTAATATTCCACAAAATCTATTGCTGACAGAAACAACTGGGTGAAATTTTAAGTGAACTGACAACTCCTCCACAGAGTAGGCCAATGGTAAAAGGTTATATAAGAGAGCTACAATGCCTCATTTCTTACTTAAGCTGAAAGAGTAGCAGATCAAAAATTTCAGCATCAGCTACGTTCAAGGTATTGCACACTTATTACTTGCCAAGCAGTATCTCACAAAACATGGCTGAACATTATGAGTAAAAATGGTCACTAAATGCAGTTACATAACCTAGTAGTACTAGCTAGCACCTGCAGCACTTGAAGGAAGCAGTTGGCCTACAGTTCTGCTGTGAGACTGCTCTCATTGTCAAATATTGTACCTTTCAATATTAGACACTGTATTTTTTTGTTGTTTTTTTGTTTGCATGTAGGCAACTACAAAAATGCCTGATAACCAGGCAGTAAAAAAAATGGTTAAAGGAAAGAGGAAAAAAGAGTCAGTTGCCAACCACAATGCCAGCACTTGAAAACCTGTGAATTTTTTCAGTCTGCTGCTTAAAACATATTGGAACAGTGCAAATGAACAACACATGCAGGACAAGAGAGGAAACCGGAGAAGCACTTACTCTCAACTAGGCTAACCCATAGAAAACAGGAATACATATACGTTACATGCAAAAAAACTGATCAAAATGCATAAACAACAGCACAAGTCTCCCTTCAGCCACCTTTATTACTTTCTTTAAACATGGTGTAATCAAAGCTTGTGGATGCAATCAGCACCTTTTTAAACAATATGAACAGTTTCAACTGTACTAATCTCATGTATTGATTCCTATGTTTATAAATAATAAGCATTTCTGCAAACCGGACCAAGTACCTATACTGGCGGTAGTGCATCGACACATGCACAGACACATGCACGTAATCATTTTTGCTAAGTGACAAAGCATGCTCTCTTAACACTTTCGTGACCGCACCTATTCCCATCGATAGTATGTTATCGATGACTTCAAGTTCAAGTTTTGGCACTCTCTGAGCGGTTCTGGACAGCTAACGCAATACAAAGGGTAAAATAGCATGTTCTTTATCAGATTTGTTTGCGAGTTTCTTTTTTCCACCGCGGGAAGATTTTTAAAGCTCATTCGCAGTCAGTAGGTGAGCGCTCGTTGCTTCGACTTCGCGTCGACATCGCTCGCGGGTGCTCCACAGAAACGGTGAATTTCGACGGATTCCAATTAATCTGAGCGGGAATCTCTGGATGATGGTAGCAGCACAGACACGGAAGACGACTTCGATTCGCTAGGCTTCAGTATACAGACGTCGAAAGTGCGTCAAACGTCCCCGGAACATCAGCAGCTATGCACCAGTAAGTTTCGCCTTCTCCTCAGGTCGTTTTATCGCTGCCGCGCGTCGACGTAAACGTATCGGGTGTGTTCTTAAAATAACAGCTCTTACCTGCAAGGTGTTAATTCATTCGGGGGGAGCATTTGGCGCGGCTGCAGAAAGAGCGCAGTTCTCGGCGCTCGGAAGACGGCGCGGAGTGGACTTCGATCCAACGCTCCGGTGCGCTGCGCGGCGGCATCTTCGTGTGGTTTTTCACCGCAAAAGTCGTCTGAGAGATATGCAACCACACAGATAAGTATGCGTGGATGCATACTTTCATGCGTGGATGCTACTTTCGAAAGCCAACATACAGTGAGAGGGAGGATCCATGGAGGTAGGTTACTGAAGAGAAGATGAGCAAGTTCGTCGCACTCCATGTGTACATGATAATCGTTGAAGTCCCGCGCTTGCATTGGTGTTGGTGTCAACGACACATATTTCAAGGCTTCTTGAGTGTCTCTGATCTGAAGACGACCGTCGCATCCACGAGAAGCTTCACCACGTGTCTTCTCCATTGCAACACATGAACGATTCTTCTACGCTATTTTTTAACCCGTCGGAACCTTTCAAAGGATGAGAAAAATGCTGAAATCTGAAGGTCGGTATGGTATTTGGCAGTATATGAGGGAGAAAGGTCAAATGAGCGTACAATTATGGATTTTGCAGATTTGGAACAGGCTACACTGTTCATTTCAACGGATACACAGGAAAATTGAAAAATACCAGAACTGCAAACTATGCTAGGAAAGTTGAACAGAAAAAAAATTTTTTTTCCTGAAACATGCGCAGCCAGCCTTTGTTTCACCGCGTCGAACCTGCATCACGCGGTGGCATGATAGGCACTAGTGCCTCCATTCTTGTATTATGTATATAATCTTTGTACTTACAGAGCTTATATTTCACTATTATTCTACGAGGGCTTTGCAGTCAAAACGTATACTTCGATTTTTAAAATGTTAAACCTTTGCAGATAGCATTGATGTTTTTATTCATCTTTTTTTTCTTTTGATGCATTTTTCTTTGAGAATTTTTTTATTATATTCAAAATAAATACGTTCATTGGAATTAATACTGATCGAAAGATCAATTCTTCCTCTATCATTTGATACCCTACACTTTAGCATCAATTCTTTTCTGTGGCAGGAAAAAAATATTTCCTAGACTAGCCAAAAACAACCGATTTCTCCGCGGTCATGAAAGCATTAATCAAGCAATGAGGCACTGGTGCATCTGGCCTACGTATACATGTGAACAAACCCTGTAACAACATGTAAACAAACCCTCGCATCCGTCAGGAGGCGCAGTTTTTGGTGCCATTTTTAAATGGCTTCAAGCACTCCTACGGGCTTACCAATGCATGGAATTGCTCCTCCGAGTGTGTATTATTTTTAGTAATTAAATAAAAAAATTGTTTTTTTGGTCGACTTACCCTACCATACCCCCCAAAGCATACTCTGCATCACCTTCCAGTTCCCCAAAGCCAGCTTCCCCACAATGCAGCAGAGGTATTATGCGATCAATCATGTGCAATGTATAGTGGTGGCCCATTTCCAAGAATGAAAATGGGCCACTAAAGCAGGACATAAAGCGTTCCTTAATTACAAAAACATGGTCCAAATGTTTCCTGTCAACACAAGCGTCGAGACGCCTAATAAGCATACTGGCAATGCATTTAGAGCTATTTTGGACGTGACTACGGCGATTTGGACTCTTGAGAGCAGTAAAAAGGCATGCATTAGTCTTTCCAGACTAGCCACTTTTTCAAATGATTTCGCAACCCCCAGGAAGTTACAAAAAATCAGACATTTACTGTAGCGCCAAGCCAAAGCCATCATGCAGCTCTAGTAGTTCCTACTGTAACAAATGTGATCTGCACTTAGTTCTCAAACAGCTTATGTCAATGCATCACTGGGAACATGAGAAGCACAGATGGATTGGAAAAACCCATCTTTAAAAACGTTTGTTCAGATGAGCTCAAAATTCATCAATAGTTACGCAAGGAACCTGGACTATAATTGCTTGAATCTCATCAGCAAAGTGCAAAATTGTCCTTGGCACATTACATGAAACAGCGAGTAACTAGACGAGAGACAAGAAGAGGGGTGCACAGGTCATGCGCTTAGTGAACTTAGTTTTAAGTGACCATTTAACTGCTTATTTCTGGCAACTGGTACAAATCTGCAAAGCCTAGCAATGCAGCCTGTAATCATAACACTACACACTGTGCCAAGAACAGTGCAGTCGTACACTTCATAATTACTCATTTTACGACTCTTTCATCAACGGCATCTTACGACAACATTTAAAAAAATTTATGATGAACCAATCCTGGCTGCTATACAAGAATGTGTTTGCTAGGCTTTGGGACATGATTATTTATTACACTAAGCTGCACTGTGTGATATAAGTTACGCTGTCCTTACTATTGCCTCAGCCAACTAGCTTTTGAGGTGGCGCTTCCTCAATGACCAGTGCCAAACTTCACCAAGCTTTCTGCTCAAAAGTGCTCTTGCCATTGGCCAGCTCTCCACTAATGTCCTGAATCAAGATTTGTTAGAATTTTTGGTTTAGTGTAAGGCATTTTTATGAATACAGGCTTAGTTCGAAAACCCGCGCTTACGATCGCAGACACTGCACCAGAGGTGCAGTCCAAAAAAGCGAGCTGTATAAAGCACTTACTGTCATGGGGGAAGAATGTAAGACTCCCCTTACAAAAGACACGAGTTTGATACACATATGGTTGTACCATACCTCCATGGTTCTTTTTTTTGCAACTGTGTAGACTACACAATTTTGGGACTGACTCACAAAACAGTACACACTCAAGAAATAGAGAAACATCACCTTTCAAGAAACGCTGCGCACCATCCAAACACTCTGGAGAGAGCTCGTTGTCTCCAAAGGAACCCAGCAGCTCAGAGACAAGAATGTCTGCTTTTTCAGGAGCCTCAAAATCACGCATATCACATGACACCACAGTCACTAGGTCCTTCCATAACTCAGCCTTTTGTGTAAGTAACCTGCATGCACATGAGACAGGAGTCTTTTCACTTCACAAGTTTTTTCACTCGTTGAATTATGATGAAAACTTCAGCCAAAACATCATTTGTAAGACAGTTTTAAAGACTGTGTGCAAAAGCATCTTAATTCAGAAAATATACACACATTCCCCCACTCTAGTTGTTTTTTTTTTAACAATGGTTAGCCTTACTCCTATTGGTACCTGTACTTATGCTTTAGAGTATGCGCTTCAGAAAGCACATACAAGGCAGAATGGTGAATTAAACCAAATACGGGAATCCAGTTACTCACTACACAGCTTTAATGCAGATGGCCATCCTGCTGTGAAAAGCTGCCAGCATCAACTGACCAATCATCATTCAAGGAAGCCTGCCTTACAAATTTTCGCATGTGATCACTTTCACGCAACATGTATTACCTAGTTAACAATACTAACCACATGCTGGTTATATTTGTCGAAATTTCTCTTGCTTAAGGTTATTCTTATATAAAATGCGAATTAGGAGTAAAATAGAATATTCTTCATCCATCTGGGACCCGCATTCTGAAACCATTATTCAATCATTTGAACCAATCAAAAACAATACCGCGTTTCATTTTTAGCAATTATAACCACACATGAAGCATAGCTTACATAAAAACTGCTCCTTATTACTTTCTCTGCTCTCAGTTCAACTTGGTGAGTGCTTTTGACTAGCTTTATTTCCACAATTCTTATATGCATGAAACCTTATATCACCTCCAACCTATGTTTCACCTCACACTGATCATTGCCATAAGGTTGGAATTAATGTCACACTAGAATCCATTATGAGCAATTTATTCCCAGGAATTTTCGGGAATGAAGCCACCTTCCCAACGCAGTCATAGCAATCAAACACAACACAACATTTCGTTCAGTTATTGCAGACATCATCGCTCCTGGCTTGAATTAACAAATCATGTTATTTGTGTAGACTTTACACATTCCCTTTTTTAACACCTTGGTTGAGGATACAATAAAATTTACAAAAAAAAAGGAGCACATGCATGACTGAAGTCACACTGCATGTGACACGGTTCAACCACGTTTAGACGCTTCACAATGTGGACACTGCTAATACCAGCCTACTTTGATTATTCTGCAAACTAGCTCAGTAAGAAACAAATATTAACAATCGTTTTTGAATTGCCAAAAGCTGTGTTGAAATGAAGTTGATTAACCGCTGTATTCTAGAACGTCCCTCCACTTAGCGGTACGCCTCAACATGAGAAAGTCAATGGCAAATCTGCCCCTCCGCAGACATGGTTGCTGTGCATGAGCAACAGTTGGCACCAATTCTTGAGAAACACGTCATCACTTTCAGTTGAGCAGCGGTGCTGTGTTCAGGTCTGAAGGGTGAAATTCGAGTAGATACTTCTTTGAGAATACAGCGGTAAGCCTAGTGGCACTTTCATCCTTTCCTCAACATCTAGTTGACACGTGTAGCAGCATAGTGCTGCTTGTATGGTCATATCGAAAACTTGCCATCAGCCAGCAAACCGTTTGTGGTACACTACTGCAGGAAGCTTGGCAGTAGTATCTTTCCTTATGAAAATGCACATTTTTGCACACTCTGTAAGTAGCTGGAATCAGTTGCATGCAATGCACTGCTGCATATGCATTGCCAAAGCGAAGTGTATTGTAGGAATTTGTGCAAGTTCTGTGTTGTTGCCGATAGTCTCATACCATTAGAAGTAAAATTTGTTGCATTGTTAACCGTGGCAGACCAAACTTAGAGACACTGAGGAGAGAAATTAGTTCATGCTAATAGCAATTACCCTTTCACAATACACTCAAACCTCTTATAACAAAGTCACATCTGCTCCGAAAATAACTTCGTTATATCCGAAAAATTATATAAACGTTTATTTGTAACACTGTAGCTATGACAAGCCTATTCTTAATTTACTTCGTCATAACCGATAATTCGTGCTGTCGAGGTTTGAATGTACTAATAATGCCACTCTTGCCACAAGAAGATCCTGGGAGGTCAGAAAAAGCCCCAAAAGAAAAGACTGGTGGGGACACAGCCTTAGAAATTCCTGCCCCAGCTCACTGTGACATCAGATCCTGACAGCGTCTGCTAAGGCCTATACAAATGTTTATTGGTAAAAATAAATTACATTGCATCCTAAGGGAGCCAGAGACATAACATGCAAGTTTTGGGAACTTTCACTGAGCCAACATGGCCAAAAATGCCAAAAGATGGTACTCTGAAACTTCATGATGTCACACCAGTGTGCTAGTGTATTGGCTTTGCCACCCATCATTTTTTAATGCAACATTTAGAGTTCACATAGAATTTATCAGTTTAAACTGATTTAGTGTTCATCTTTAATGTCCCTTTAATGAGAAGAATGGTCTGTTATATGTATCTGAAAACATATTGTATGCAGATCCATTATAACAGGCATGTACTATCGCCGTCAAATGAAACACGAACAGCGGAGCGCGTGGCTAGAGTATTCGCAACGGTATACTAGTACACGCCATCCAGTCATCACTACTGAAAGGCGTGCACATCCGGTTGGCAGCACAGCACGATCCCCTATAGTGTGATATACTGTGCAGAAAATAAAGAAGAAAAGAAAACAAAAGCTAAATTACTACAGTTGACGGCGTGTGCTGTAGCACAGCTTGCAACCTCATGATCAAGAGAGAGATACTTATGTAGTACTCGGCTTGTGCACCACATTCATGCTTTCAGTCGCGCTGTGCTACCAAACCGGATGTGCGTGCCTGTCAATGGTGATGACTGGATGGCACGCACTGTGCCATTGCATTGCCATTGATAATGGTTGGGGCAGGCGCTTTGCTGTTCGCGTTTCATTTGACGCCGATTGCACTGTGTGATGTAACATTTGCTAGCAAAGAGGTAAAAAAAACATGAAACTCACGTGAGCACTGCGTTGGGGTTCTTTTCAATTGCATAGACCCGAACCTTCTGGCCAGCTGACTCAGCAGCATGCAGTGCTGCTCACAAGCGGACCTCTCCAGCACCCAGAACCATGAGGATGCTGTAGGCGGTGCCGAAAAGGTAAAAAGCATTGTTTGCATGAGCATCAGCTAAACCTCAATACAACAAAATTGAAAAGATTGACACTTCACTATTACATCAGACTCCTATACAGGGGTTTTTTTTTAAACAATAGATTTTTATAAAAATGCTATGATAATGAAGCCCTTGTCGTCTTTGCAAACGAACTCTACAACAGGACGGGAAAACTTGCTGCACCTAAAGCTGCATACAAATGAATAATTAGCAAAAGTTCGTTAATTAACATTTAGACTATTAACTTTAGGGCCATTGTTTATATAGAAGAGTAGTAGGGCATGACAATTTATGACATGTCCATTTTTTAAAAATTGCAAAAAAACACGTAGTTTAAGATAATAATCACCGAAACTCAAGGCCGCGATCGAGGTGATACCGAAACTGTGTGCACCGGATGTGCAGGAAATCTGTCAGCCCGGTTACGTCAGAACGGAAGCTCACGTGACAATTTAAAAAAAAAAAGGCACGTTGCAGCAGAATATGGTCTGCAATAATAGCAAGTCATCCCAAATACCCAAATGGGACCGCTTATTCTTTGCGTTTGGTGTGCAGTGCTTATTCGTTTCTTTCGCACTGCACCCAAGAAAACCACAATTTCCACTTTTTCATTCACTGTACAGCTTAAAACTAGGCGGCGGCCACTGCGGCGCTACTTCTCTCAGACAAGCACACGAGTTCTTTGCACTTCTTTCGAGTTTAAGAAGAAACGGATAAGTACTACACACCAAACGCTAAAAATAGCGGCCTTTTTGTACTTGCAGAGTACAAAAACGGCGGTCGAGTGGGTACACATGACCCCAGTTTTACCACACAGTAGGTCACTAAAGGGGCAGCTTTCATTAGTCTCCATTGCTCGCAGATCATTTGCCACCGCCGGCGCACAGCACACGTTTTTCCACTAGTGTGGCTGGCCCTTAACATGTTTGTTTGTGGGTAATTAGAACTTAATTTAATCTCTTCCACTTTAATATAAAAGTAGGGATGTGCGAATATTCGAAATTTCGAATATTTTTCGAATACTGTTTGCTATTCGATTCGATTCGCACTGGAATTTTACTATTCGAACATCCCAAAAACAAATACAGTCAATGTCCAAATGAAAGTTACCCCTTCAGATTTTCAATATTGCTTCACCTCATCACACCCCGGTATTGCGGCAAAAGCTGCCTTCAAGCTCCATTACGGTAGAACTTAGCCAAGACACAGTCAACGTCCGATTGTGAGCGGTCCCTAGATTTTCATATGCTTCAACTCATCACACCCCGGTATTGCGGCAAAGCTGTCTTTCAAGCTCCGTTACGGTCGAACTTTGCCAAGAGAAAGTCAACATTCGATTGAAAGTGGTCGTTAGATTTTCAATATGCTTCACCTCATTACACCCCAGTATGGCGGCAAAGCTGCCTTTCAAGCTCCCCTACGGTCGCAAATGTACTACTAACTCAAGAAAATGCTGGTTCCAACATGGAAATGAAAGATGTGGCAGAGGTGGGGGCTCAATTAATGCTGTTTTGGACCTGAAGTTTGGGCGAGAAGTCCGAAAAAACAGAAGCCGAAGCTTTTTAGCATCCAAATTTCAGATGTTCTTATATATCGACGTCTACGAGGCAGATTGGAACTCCGGACTTGAAGGGAGCACACCCTTGTCCGCCACATCAGTTGGGCTTCCACAGAAGTTGAAAGAGGAGGAGGGGCTGAGGAAATGGCATCTTTGCCTATCACTTGTAAAGTGTTGTTTGGCAACACTTTGTTGCACCAAATCATGTACATAAATGAATTCAGCCTCTACATTGCCTCATCCTGATAGGACAACTATGAAACACCACCCCGCCAGTGCTTCCTCAACCTAGCGAAAGGAACACTTTCATGTTGCTATCTCATAAGAATATGCTTAGGAATCCTCTCCAACTTTTTTTCCGCAATTTCACTTCGAAGTATTCGAGAAACATTCTAGAAATATTCGAGAAATATCGAAAAATATTTGATTCGATTCGCACTCCCACTCATATTCGAATTCGCTTCGCACCGAGAATTTGCTATTCGCACAGCTCTATATAAAATTAAGAGTTTCAAAATACCATTTGCAGTCGTATTATCCCATTTCAGGTGAAAACACGATCGTATCAACCAAATGAAAATACATTCCTTCTATGGGGTGTTATTGGGCAAATAAAAAAATATGCATTAAAAAAATGTACTATACAGAATAATATCAAGGAGATTCTACTGTATGCAATATATGAATGGTCCATACACAAAAGTTTCAGAGGAATATGGAGGCTTAAAGCGATGAGAAGTTGTGCAACAAGGAATATCAATGATATAAATATTTTGTTGATAGGGCCCTGCAACACTTTTTCAGCATGGTCAGAAAACGCTGCCGATCGGTAGTTGAGGCTCTTGAGAACACGCAAGCCAAACATCATAGCGCAGCACGCGGCTTGGGATTTACAATACATTCTCAGTCAGCTAAAAATTGCTTCCTCTTTTCTCGACAAATGATGCTATTTAATCAAAACCACTGCATCATTGACTCAAGTTCCACGCCACTGGCTGATTTGAACATGCCCGCGCTCAGTAATTACTGCGCCCGCTGCAGAAGGCCAGCATTTGCCCGCATACGCAACCGCACTGAAAGTACGTCAGGCGTTCGAAGAAAAAAAAAAGTGCTCAAGGTCATGAAGCGCACTTGACATACCTTCTTCCCCCGTGCCATCATCACTCGCTGCTTATATTCCACCGCTTTCATCGGCACGAGAGAAGAGAGAAAGCAATCACAGCGTGCGACAAATCTTTCTAACTCCACTTGTACTGGACGGATTCTAAAAATTTTTGCGGCGGTCGATTCGTGAGGCAATAAGCTCTTTTAATGAAGCCATTCGATGGCTACTTGGAAAAGTGTTGCAGGGAACCTTGAAGGAGACTTTTCTTCAGAGCAACACCTGCTTAGTTGCTGCCCTGGCAAATACAAGTCTTCTTGTTCAAACAAAGGCTGCAGCAACATTTCCTGCACGACTAATGCTGGTTGGAAGTAATTCATGTGTGTATGTCATATACAGAGATATATGTGTGTCTTAAAATTCGTAATTCAGTAACACACAAAAAAAAATGGATGTGAAAAAAGAAACCATGTCAAATTGGGACACCTAACGTGGCAGGAAAACTGATATTCGATTTTCAGACACTCACATTTCTTTGTCCTTGCCAACTTGGCACCTTTGTCCATGAGAGCAAGGTACATGGCCTGTAAGATAATGCCAGTTAGTTGCATTAATTTGCACAAATGTAAATGTAATAACTGGTACAAGCAATGAACTGCCATGTCACGACAGTTGGTTACCGGATTTGTAATTTTCCACTTTGACTGACGTTCAAACTACGCAAATAAATGAGGACAGGACGAAAGAGCGAGCAAGACATCTTGGGCGTCCGTCGCGTCTGCTTATTCCATCCGCCTGTCCTCGTTTTTTCGCACAGTTTTAACCTCGGTCAAAGTATGAACCAACTAGCCCGCAAGAACCTCCTACTATAGCTTCCACTGAGCACCAGATTTCCATTATAAGAAGAAATGAAGAAGAAAGATCCAGTTTTAATTACAATAAACGGTTTAAGATCGATTAAATTCAGAGATTGCAATTCCAGAACCACAATCCAATTATGTGGCATGCCATAGCGAGAGACTAGGCAAAAATTTTCACCGTCTGGGACTTCCTTAACGTGCACCTAAACCTAAAGTACATAGGAATTTTTGCATTTTGTCCCCATCGAAACGCGGCTGCCAAGGCTGGGACTGAAAAAAAAAAAAAAAAATCACTCTGGGCTACTGTGGCAGGTGTGTTTCACAGATGGCCTAAGAGAGTAGAATTTAAAGAAACCTATAGCATCACTCCAAATAGACAACAGATTGCAAATACCTAACCTCGAAATGACTTGAAATACCCAACTCAAAATGACCACAACTAGATTATTATCGGGAATACTGATAAGTGCAGTGATGCGATCGACCGACGCCACTTCGGTGCAGCTTCTGGAGTAGCTAAAATCTCGCTTTGGAGCAGCATAACAATCTTTTGGAGCAGTTACCAAGCAAACACTTTCTAACACAAATATTTGTCTCTAAGCTTGATCAGTTGTACATGTTTAACAAAATCGATACATGCACAAATAGATGCATCTCTACTTAGAATACCCCAAAAGATTAAATTACGTTACTGCTTGTCGCTGTTCTGCGGACAGCCCTAAGTTTATTTGGAGCTGTGACCTCAGGCCACCTTGCATTTTCCCAGAATACACCTCATATTTGTGAATGAATATGACTTTCCCTGATGCTTCAGTTACAGTACTGGAAGCACAATCCATAAAATTTCTATCACTCTGTTTACTATCCAGAAAGACTATTCTGATGACGTTCGTACTGTCAGAACAACCTAGGGCTCCGCTGCATGGTGAAGTGACTGTGATTTTGCTTTATGGAGACAATCGTGAGGATGCTGGTTCATGGACGGTCGATAAAATACAGGGTTTAATACTTGGTCCTTGATGCCCGAAATATAATCTGTGCTCCATGAAATTTGTGGTAATGCGAGCCTTCGTATTTAACTTCAGCAAGTTTTCAAACACAAACTGTTGTTTGTGTTTGTTGTTTGTGTTCGGCGTTTGTGGTGTCCTGACTTCTTTCTTGTGTCCGTGTTTGCACGCCCTGTCTTTTTAGAACAAACTGTAGCTGCGGTCGAGAAACAGAACAGATGCCTGAATGCTGGGACACCATGCTTTCTCAGCAAAATCGCACAGTCCACTGCAGCGAGTGATATTGTTTATAAAGTCCGGTGACTTTAAACGCAACTTGTAAATTAAGCACCCTGCACGAACTTTTATGGAAGTATATCACAACAAATAGTACAACCTTTTTTTTGTAAAAAAAGCTAACTATAACGAAATGGTCTATTCTCAAGCACACACAAGTACTGCTCAATGTAGCTTGGTCCACAGCAGTTAGAAGCTATTTTACTGAGCTTAATAATGTAATACAGTATGGTCTAGTAGTAGTAGAAAACTTCATGTGCACAGTATGGGTCAGTTCAAATTGTTTGGCAGGGTTGTACCTAGCAACTACTTCAGCTACATAGTATACACGTCAGTATGCACCAATGACCACTCGAAATTACAGTGGTAGGTGAAGTATGGTTTGCAAGCATGTTCAGTCTTCTTTTTCTCCGAAAGACTGCAAAACGATGTCTTGGCGCATGCTCGGCACAAATTATGGGATTTTTGCACAAATGTAGCGGAATGTAGCAGGTTTCACCTATTGGCGCAGTTTGGCGCAATTGGCGCAGCTATCACATCACTGTAAGTGGTTTACATTTTTAAAATGTACAGTGCTGTACAATTCTGTGTAGAGCATGCAAGTGGCCCACTTTGTTCTGCAGGGTAATGCCTAGCGGTGGCTGTTGGTCTGAGATTATGCCTTTGTGAGCATGCGAAGCCTAATAAGCATCTAGGCTTGTTTTTACTAGTGGTGACATTGATAAGCACCTTGATTACGCTAACATACATTGGGGCTTCATGGTGCTATAGCTCTCACTGCACCACAATGCAATGGATTGATGCTTATGGGTTGATAATGCATATCCGATCCTTTAGCAATAAATGGAGCACACAAAGTGAAAACAGCATTCTGGGCAAGTTGGTAAACCATTACTTCAGAACAATTGCGCAACAAAAAAAAGAGAGAGAGAGAGACACCGACAACGCTGTGTTTGAGGGAGCATTTCTTTTCCACTACATGTTAAGGATCTATAAAAAAAAACAGGAATTCAGCAAAGTTGTTAGATAGAAATACCTAGACTCTCAGTAAACGAAAATCCCTTAAACGGAATTGCTGCTTAAATGGAACAAGTGCTCCTACTGTGATTAGTTTCGTACCTGAATAATGCAACCCTCTTCATTTATCAGTAAGTGGAACTCCTGTTAAAGGGACCGACACCTGTCCAGAATATGAAATGACTCCACTGATGTAAAGATTGTCCGTTGCACTGACTCAAACCAACCCGCTTTTTTTCGTGCGAGATGAATTTATATTTTTCATTCTTAATTGAAAGTCGCGGGAAATGACTTGTGGCGCCTCTGGCGGCAAAAACATGGACGATCCGATGAAGACGGCCACGTGACCGTTGATTGCTGTACGCAGTCGACGATTTTTTTGTTAGTATTGAAATATTGTTCGTTTCTTTATATTAAAAGGTATTAGTCCATAATAATGTACATATAGGCCTGCGTTAGTAGTATGCATTAAAGTGGCGCTTCCTTCGCGTGACGTAATGATCCCATGCTCGTCAGCGCGTCTTGAGCAACTTTTCAGCGTGCTCATGCAACCGTGCACACAGTTACCAGGTCGCTAAGATTTTGGAGCGACAGAGTTTTGCTGCCTACACTTCGTCTCAGAAATGACGCGCGCTGCTACTCGGTGCGGCCGTGCATATGCACAGTTACGTTTTCGATTACTTGGCTTGGCTCGTGTATCGAGAGAGTAACGACGCCGGGAGAAGCCATCCATGAAACAGGCGCAGGCAACCTTGGGCGCAGGCGCACACAATGCTGTACAAATACCGGGAAGGTGTATAAAGCCACACATCTCATTGTGACAGCTTGCTATTTTCTAAAATGGTTGGAAAGCTCAAAATAAAGGTGGTTAAGCATAGTTACAGTAACTCCTGCGAAAGCAGAACAACGACAGCTTTCACAAGGGCTAGCGGCATCGCTATCAATTCTCAGCGTTGCTGGAGCAAGCCTTCATGCGTGTTTGGAGCCTTTCAGATCGAAAAATACTGCTTATAAAATAACTACGGGCTTTTCGGATAAACCACTGCAGCTACAAACGCTACGAAGGGTGAGCTTCGTGTCGCGCCGTAAAAAACTGGGTCGAGAAAAATCAGTTGTCGGTCCCTTTAAATGGAACACATTTTCTTGGTCCCTTCAGGTTCTGTTTAACGAGAGGCTACTGTATGCACAGTTATTCTAGTGACTTGAGTTATTTTATTGGCTGTTGACATTATCTGAAGTGGGTGAAAGCATGTCGTTTATTCATACCAGGTGATGTGAAGTGCAGGTCATCAGCCTGCACATTAGCAACCAGGAGAAAGTGGTTTAAACCTGAGGTTTTTTGCCATACATGTACGGCGGTGGTTTTCTGTCCAGCAAGGTCTTTGCCATACACGTACGTTTTCGACCCTCCATTTGAAATTTCGCACTACGAGGTAAGTACTAGGAGGTGCTGCCACCTCCTAGGACTTACAAGAAGCGTTTGAAATTTGACTGTGCTACCTTCTTGCCGAGATAAACAACTGATTTCTAGCTTCAGCGCATCACGCGGTGTGCAGCAACGCCGATGGGCAGCGCCCTTTCGTGGTTTCGGTTTCGCCGCGTGATCGCAACAAAGGTGCAAGAAACTTGATTTTCTATTTTTTTTATCAGCACTCCCTTGCAGGGGTAGCATAAGTTTAGTATTTCCATCTTTATTGGTGCAGCTTTTAGCTTGTTTATCACGGACGCTCATGAGGCATTCTTGCTCTCCTTGTTTACTGAGTGTACTCTGCCCAAGGCAGCCATAAGCAGAGGAAATGCCGTGTGTGTGCCAACACAGCTCTGCTCCAGAAGGAGAACAGACACGCATTTTATGTGTGCAGACTGCTATAAGGTGCTGTGCATAGACCCATGCTTAAAAGAATACCATGCTCTGAAATACTATTGAACATTTTGCAATTCTGAGTGATGATGACACCAAAATACTGTTCCCAATTTTTTTTTTTACAATTTTTTCTCTACTTTGCACATTTTGTACATTCAAAATTTGCACTATAGTAATTTGACCATCTGAAAAAAAGTTTTTTTTTTCAACAAAAATTCGACCCTAAAAGGGTTAAATATTGTTGAAGTACAGAGGAACCTCATCAATTTGAATTCTGCAGGAACCAGAAATTTCTTTGAATAAAAAGTAGTTTTGAACCTCAGGGAGAGAGCCCCTTTAAATACAGCACCTGATCACCTGAGCCAAGCTACTAATTGTGCACTGCCTGCCCAATCTCTGTGCAAGCTGGAACAGCAGGTAGGTATCATCAGTTGGGGGTTGCTGATTAGATGTGAGCATGCGTGCAGCAATGGAGGCAGGGTGCGGGACAGTAAGCACATCTCCTCCACTTGGCCACTTGTAGGGGGAAGTGGTTATTGTTAGGAAAAGAAGATGTGGAGGTATTTCCCACATTCCAAAAGGCAGCATGGCTCACAGAGAAGTGAGTGGGACAATAGAAGAAAGGATGGAAGAGGTCATTTGAATTTGAACCAACATGCGAAGCAGGAGTCTGTGACCTCAGCCAACCAAGAGGCAAAAGTCACATCAACTCGTGACTGCCACAGAGAGAGAGAGAGAGAGAGTGATTGTGGTTTGAGGTTAGGAAAGACACTGATTTCTGCAATCCATAAAGGAGCACTGTGCAGCATTGTGGGGGCGGGAAAAAAGTGAAAGATAAAAGAGAGAGAGGAAAGGAAAGGCTACATTCTTAAGATGAGGACCTACATTACCGAGTACCAGATTGGGGTACCTTTCTTCCTTTTAGAAAAATCAGTGCATACCCAGCAGCACTGGGAATCAAACTCAGTACCTCCCACATTGCACGTGGACCCACTATTACTTGACCACCATTGCGACTGCTGCCATGCAGCTCTCGCGCTGTAGGCAAGTGCACCAGAATGAAGGGAGCAAGGGAGAGAGGCAAGGAGCAAGGACCTTGGAATGTACGCATGAACATTTAAAGGACTTTAGACAAAGATGTGAAGCACAACTAATACGCACAAACGGTAATGTTACCATTAGTACGCGTGCCAGGTATGGCACAGTTTCAAACTATGACCATTTTTTATCAGCCACTTAGATGCGACAACATGTTCATTTTGGTACAGAGCCTCGGTTATTTATTTGGAATCGTGCAACAAAACTGCCAGCATCAAGCATGATGAGCCTAGTTGGTGTTTTTCATGTCTTTGACCCATATGATTGCAGACCAAAAGACTTCAAAATTTCCAGTCATGCACTCACAATTCAGGCCTGAAAGGGCTAAACAAGTAAATGTAAGGTGTATAAAATGCTCTCAAATACACACAGTAAAATGTGTTCTCACCCTCTGATACTCTGTGTACTTCACTGGATCCTTTTCAAAAATTTCATATGTCACTGACTCCAGGTTGTCCATCAGGGGCTAGAATTAAAATCAAGCAAAGACACCTAAACACCAAGGCAAGTTCAACTTTCTTTGTTAAATTATGGCATACTTCATATGAACCCAACCTAGTAATAAATACCTCAACACATAGCTAATTTCTTCACAAAAACAATTTTAATAATTAGCACTAATTACTGTCAGAATTTCCACGAATTCAGCACACTTATTCAAAAAGGGTCTCATGGTAAGGCTTGAATTCCTATCAAGTGTTCATGTTTACGCAGAACCAAATGTTGCGTAAGACGTCAATAAGAATGAACACCATCTTTTTAGACTAACAGCATAAATCAATGTTGTGTTTGTGCCTCCTTTTAGTATTTAGTGTCCAGAGCTTGTGGCACACATGAATGCAATATGCGATCAGTCTGCTGGTGACACACGTAAGTGCCACGTAAAAACTCTGTGTCTCCGCTTTGGAAACGGGAATACTGAGGACGCACTTCAAAGTCGGCAAGGCATGGGCATTGAAGTTCATGAAAAGGGCTGGCTTGATGATGACAAGTGAACACACATAGTCAGCCCAACAACAGCTTAAAGGGGTCATGAACCACTTTTCCAAGTAATGATCTAATGGCCTCAGTATCGGAGTGTACTGCCTCCCGAATCGATTGCCTCAAAAATTTCTCGAATCCGTCAAGAATCAGCGGAGTTACGGGGGTTTGGCGCACGCTCCCAGCGCTTTCTCTCTTTTCTCGTGCCGACGAGCGCACTGGAAGCTAGACAGGGAGGGATGGCATGGGGGAAAGAAGTTACGCCAGCGCGCGTCATGAAACGCGATCGCTCTCCCGCTGTGATTCGCTTGCGCGAGTGCGGCTACCGTGTACTGAGGAGAGCGCCGGCAAGTGACGGCACCCCGCGGCAAGAAGCGCATCTGATCCGAACGCCGCTCTCGATTTACGTCGGCTATCGGCCAATAAGCGTGCTATGTCTCTGCGACGTACAGCGGACAGACGCCCCGCCCACTGACGAGAGTGAGAACCGGCCTCTGTTTGAAAAGAGGGTGCCTGGGGAAACGGCAACTTCGCGCTCCGCTTGTGGCCATTACGCGGCGCGCACGACTGTAATATTTGGCAGAGCAGTTCATAGCCGTGTCAGCTTTCCGCAGGATGTGTTTTTTCAATCAGCCCAAGGGGTGCTTCATGACCCCTTTAAAATAATTTCTATTACTGAATGGGCTTGCACATTCTTGTTTCTTTTTTCTTTTCTTCTTCCTTCCTTTTTTTTTTTCACGATTTTGAAGGCTCGACCTACATTCGAGTCAACTTACAATCACATAAATATGGTATGTATTATAATTTGCAGAGCAATTCTGCAATCAGGCACGACAGAAGAGTCACACGAACATAAAACTGCAATTACCCGGACACAGTAAAATATCACCAGGGTTGCCCTGTAAGCTAATCTGGTTTCCCAACAATTGTTCCAGCATCAATATTTTCTTTATCGGGAAGCTACCGCCGATATTCATACCGACCAAAGGTAATTAAAATTTTTGCTTTCTGATATCAGAAAGCAAAAGCAAAGGAATATCCCACCTGAAGTGGTGTTTGCAGATAGTCTTCAAACCCTTTGGAAAATTCACTCAAGGGGTCATCTGGAGGCTGTGTCTGAAAAAAAAGAAAACACAAAGGTAAAGCACGTGATGGACTACAGTGGCGCCACTTTTGAAGAGCATAATCAAGCACCAGGATGAAAAACTAGTAATGCACAAATAAAAAGTTCCAATAGTTCAGGTAAAAGCCACCCGCCACGGTGGTCTAGTGGTTATGGTGCTCAACTGCTGACCCGAAGGTCGCAGGATCAAATCTCGGCCATGGTGGCCACATTTTCGATGGAGGCAAAAATGCTTGAGGCCCATGTAATTAGATTTAGGTGCAGGTTGAATAACCCCAGATGGTTGAAATTTCGGGAGCCCTCCACTACGGCAGATCTCATAATGATATCGTAGTTTTGGGACATACAGCCCCAACAATTATTACTATTATTCAGGTAAAGGCATAAAAAAATTCCGAGCCCTTCCACTACTGTGAAGATGGAAGCCAGTGAAGCTGTGACTATGGTGGGTCTGACATAGTGAATATTGCTAAAGTGAATGTGTATACAGTTGAACTTGCATATAATCAAACTCGAAAAAAGAAATACTGGGAATTAGTTCGATATATCGGATAATTCAATTAAAACTTTAACGAAATTATTGTATTCTTCCTATGAAAATTTCGGTGCGCGAGTTGACTTCATGGCACTGCTCTCTGTGATGTAAGGAAAATGCCTTCACAGCAATACGCAGGTTTTTATTTTTAATTTTGTATTTTTTCTGAGCTTTGTAGTTGGGGATGCGAGGTTATACAGAAGTGAGTTATGCGCGAGAAAATAAGTTATCGATCTAAATAGCGCCTCAAAATCTTCATATGCAGCTATGTGTATTCATCATGTGCATTGAGTCTGCCTTGGCCCTAATGTTGGCCTTGTTCTTCAATATCGAACTCAGCATACTTCTTGGGATGCTGTACGCAGCAGTGATGTAAGGCTTGTTTTCCCCACGTTCGACTGCATTGATTATCGCCAGCTTTACGGAGAATAGCATGTCCTTCTGTTTTATGGCATCCATCATGTTAACAAAACAAGCAGAGAAGCGAACAGTGACCCCGCACAACCGGCCAGCGGCGCAACGACAAGCAATCATGCGGGAAAGCACGTGAGGGCAAGTGGTAGTTTCTACACACTCCATGCGGCGATCTCCTAATCACACTACCCACTCTCCCAAACGCATGGGGAAAGTCTCCTTCAGCAAGGCAAAGAAAAAAAATTGTAAGGAAAAGCCGGGAAAACCCACTTCTTGGGGTGTATTGCGCTGCCCAATGTTCGATATATCAAGTGTTCCCGCTATTTTGTTCGATGTAACCGTAGATCTTCCTTTCAAGCATTGTCGTGCTTGAAAATAGTTCAACATAAAGGATCATTCGATTTACCCGAGTTCAATATAGTTGGGTTCGACTGTGTTATCATCATTGGCTATACCAAGTGGATAAAGAGACACACACTCAAAGATACCGCGGTGCTTCTTTTGTGCATGACGTATATTAGCTTATCAATGGCGGCCAATGGCACTCTCAAAATTAAATCCTGTAGTACATAAGAAACCCCCTTGTTACAGGGGGCATGACATTTGTTTGCTATGCGAGTGGTCTTGTCTTTCAGGCAAAAATGTTCACATGACTCTGCCATGTCGGCGAAATCATACGCCTTTATGTTTACTTTTATGTCGTGTCCATTTTTTCGACACAAAAACACTGGATTAGTTGAGTTGATCAGTTCGCTGAACATTGTTCTTCTCCACGTGTTTTGTCCACGGATGCAATCTGCCAAAACCCAGCATTATACAGCGTCTTTGTAAAAATTAATCAGTAGAACAGGCACCTGAGCAATGTTCAAAAACAAAACTTGACATATCGAAATGTGTACGTAAAACAAAAAAACTACGGGCATTTTGCGCTGAGTCGTGCAAAGTTTGGCACAGTGAAGCACGGGCGCGTCGCCGCTCGTACTCCCCGTCGAACCTACACGTCTAGCTTCGAGACATGCGGCTTCCTCCTCGGGAGTACGCAAGCAGGCCATGCAATGTTGGCCGCGAGGAGTTACGGAGTCGCCCTCTATCGGACACACCTCGATTGCGTGCTAGGTAGGATACCACCGGCGCGCTCCCCATAGGTTTTGCTGTCGGCGCTCTACAAAAACACCTTGCGGAAGTCCTACAGGGCATTTCTGTCAGTACTTTCGAAAGGAACTGTGTTCTTTACTGTCAAAATAATCATTTTCGACGAACTGAAAGCACAAGATAGTCTACAGTCGCTGTCTCATTGCAGAAAACCGAGCAACCGCTTCACGCGATCACCGCGTTGGAGACCCCTGAACCGGCCTCTTGCGTGAAGGGTAGTTACTCGCTGAGTGCAAACTATGTGAAATATCTCCTTAGAGTAGACTGCCTGTACAACCAAACGGAGCATAACAGAAAGAAGCCCCAAGCCAGCGATCGCACGGGTTCGCGACGACTGACGGTGCCTCTGCATGTATGAGCGTCTGCATGTATGTTCGTACTGATAGTTTCGCTCTTGCTACGAGCGCATTTTGGCACCGCGCTGTGAACTTTAGGGCGCAAAATATGAGAATTTGTGAGTACACAAACAACTACTGTTGCGCTGACGCTATCAGAGCAGTTCAAAAACAATTTCGTTACAACTAGGGCTTCTGTGCGCCGTCCCGACGATTCCGTGGTTTTTTTTTCTGTCTAAATTACTGTACGTTTCAATGTCATTTGACAAGTTGTCTCGCACTGCGTATTGATCGGCTCTTTCTCAGGGGGCAAATGCTGGTGCTTCAGTTTCTTTATTCAGTGCATTCGTTTCGTTTGGTGCTCACACAAAACGTGAGCGAATGCGACGCTTTTTTTTAATGCTCCTTAATTATCGATCCCTTTGCATTCCAGTGAACTTGCCGCTCTCTGTCATCAAAAAATTCATAGACCAAAGCTTCACCACTTCGAGAGTGCTGGTGGAAGGAGAAGCAGTCTACGAGACCGAGCATATAGTAGCATGCAACGCCAAGGAAAAGAAGAAAATACAGTAACATTTGCCGGACTTGTTCTGCAAACGTCGGCTGTGAACTAGGACCCACATTAACTTGAAATATCGGTGAATAAAATAGAAGTTATTGCAGCAGCCGCAAAACACGATAGTAATTATTTGGCGAGTACCCCAGCTATTTTGGCAGCAGTGTCGTGTCTAACACCAACAGGGTGGCATCTCTTCCGCGTAAATAAATGAGGCTTCAAGAAAATACATGGGGTTGGAGAGGTCCAACGTGAGTTTGAGAGTGACACAAATAAATTTGGGCTTTTTAGCACATAGTGTTTGCGTCAGGGGAACGCAAGCTCGACTGAAAAAATGTTATTGCCAATATAAATGCAGCACACAGCCGCAGCATTTGACTCTCGCTAGTCCACCAGCAAACGTCGCGTGGCTTATGAAGGCGAAAGCCTTAGATACCTCTTCAACGGAAGATTGACCGTCGGCGGCGTCAAGACGAGTGACGCAAAAAATGATCGTCATGTCATGACGTCACCATATGACGTCATGATGACGTCACAGATCTCCTAAATTTGTAACTTCATTATCACATCACCATGACGTGACATAACGTGATGTCACATGATGACGTATTCACACGACAGGGTCCCTTTGCATTGCCTCCGTGATCGGTGGGCCGATCACGGAGGCAATGCAAAACTTATGTAGCTTACGAAAGCGAAAGCCCTAGATGCCTCATCAAATGGAAAGATTGCCTGTTGACGTCCCGCATCGGCGGCGTCAGCACGAGTGATGCAAAAAATAATCATCACGTGATGGCGTCATTATGACGTCACAGATCGCCAAAATATGTGGCGTCATTATGACGTCACATTATCACGTATTCACACGTCATGGACGCTTTGCATTGCCTCCGTGATCGGTCACGGATGCCGTGCAAAACCGCGTTAGGCGCAGAACGCTTTTGAAGGGGGGCGCGGGAGAATCAGTACAACTACTGACAAGAAGAAGAAGATGGCTTTCGCCTTCTAGTCATATTTGGCGAATGCATAAGGAACCCTTGCGTTTTTTAATTCAACGTACCTAATCAATGACTTGCGCATCTGCAGCCAATTTTGTGGACGCTGAGCACGGGGCCGACGCTCAAGAGGTCGCACGAGAAGGTTCTGAGATGGCATCGCACGTGGTAAATGGTAGCGCCTTTTCCATCCTGTGGCAGATAAGCATCATTTGCCGGCAGGAAGCGCGCGCGAGCCATCGTCTCAGTGCGCGCTGTCGGCTACTCACCGAACATAGCAGGCCCGACGCAGTAACGAGTCTTCGTCGCGGATGTGCTTGTTGCACACAAGACTCGCAGTCGATGGCTACTTGCCGGTCCTTAGCTTTACAACCCATGCTTCACTCAGTTTCTTGTCCCGCGGTTACCAGTGCGGGCTGACACTGGGCTCCGTTGCGTAAGCCCGGTACTGCGGCACCAAGCGGTAGAGCCACATGTTCGTCGCCTTCGGAGGCAGCCGCTCTATTACAGGGTTTCAATTGAGTAGAAAATGAGAGAAAACTTCAGAATTTGAACAGACCACAGCGCATGTGGCACTTGAAACTCGTTTTCAAAGTACGCGGCAGTGCTCCACAAGCAGCCGACGCGGCCGCTGAGACCACGTGATCCTGCCAAGCACGTCACGCCGACGGTGGCGCCGGCGTTTCCAGTGGTGGGCCTCGAGGCCAATACAGCAGAAGTTGCGCGCAATGCCTCTGTCGGTGGGCGTGGCTTGGCCAGCTGGTGCGATATAGAGCACTGCATGGGCCTGGGCCTGGCCTGGTGCGCGGGCCGGGCTGGGTAAGGGATTGTTGGATCGGGCCCGGGCTGGGCTCGGGCCCGTGATCTTCGGGCTCGGGCCTGAGCCAGGCCCGTATTAGGCCCGGGTCTCATATGTATCTGTATAATTGCGTGTGTACGTTATTTGGCTTTGTTTTTGTTGTTTTGTGGGTTTAACTTCCCGAAGGGGCCCAGGCTATATGAGACGCCGTCGTTGAGGGCTCCGGGTAATTTAAACCACCTAGAGTGCATTGGAGTGCACAGAAATTGCCCAGTACAAGACGTCTACAATTTTGCTCCATCGTATGCTACACGTAATTTCAAGAAACTCCTAATATAAGTTTCGACCATTATAGTGAGTGAACGACGTTCTTGGATACCGTGTAAGGAAAGCAACGGTAAACTGCCTAGATTAGTGAATATAAGATGTGCGGGTTTGTATCTAGGGAAACATTTCGAGTATGCAGCTACACTCGCATACCCGCTGCGCCTGTTTCCGCCTGCGTGACTCCGTAGACTGGTCAACGCGACTTGTGAGTCGTTAACATCTCAGGAGCTGTTTTTCGTGCAGTTTAAGTGCAAGATGCGAAGCGACTCTTATCACAGGGCAAACGCCGTTGTTGATTTTCCCATTACTAGTGGTGAGGCGCCAGACCATAGCGACACTCGTTTCCCAGAGTGCAAGGCTGGCAACTGGAGTGATGAGGCTAGAGAAGCGATCTGGGATTCTGGGAATAACCAACACACACACAAACACACACAGACTGATTAGTTTTATTTAAACCACCCTTTATTCAACACACCGTCACTGTACACGTCTGACACGAGTTTTCATTTGAAATAACTTCGCAATGAAAACAAATTTTCACGTAAAAGATGGCGGGGACCT
>NW_023616436.1:0-59999 GCF_013339695.2 Rhipicephalus sanguineus
TGTTGTCTGTAAGCCTCGTGCTTGTACTTCTGTGTGGCCAAATGACTATGCTTCCTCCCTTATCGGTTCCTTGATGATAATGTCTTCGCGCGACTTGAGGTTAGAGATGATGCGACTCTCCGAATAAGTCAGTTCCTAGGCTTTTTAGATGATTTCGATTGATTAATGATTTCTGTAGTGATAGCTTTAAGATATAAGTCGAGTTCAATTGCCTGTTCTGGTTCGGGAGTCCAAGTAGACTGAGCCCTGAGCGTTGTAGTACCTGTTTCTGCTCCATCGTTATCTGCAAAAAAGTGTCTAATGCGCATTCTTCGTGAAAATTCTGTGAGGTCTCTGTGGAGTTCGAATTCATCTATTGTGTTGTTGTTGGAAAAAGTTTAGGCCCTGCTAAGGACCCTTGTTTCCTCTAGCTTAATGTACTTGAAATGTCTACAACATTGGACTGCTCTATTTGTGCGATGTTAGCTGTGCTTGGTATTTCTCTGTTTGTACTGTCAGTTGTTAGGGCTAGGGTGGTTGTTCGGGAGGTGTTCCTTGATTGGAAATCATTTTCTTATTCTGCTTTTGCCTCAATTTTTTATTCTGTTTTTCTTTATATGTTCTAGGTCCCTTTTTTCTTCGGTTGTTAGAATTATGTTCTCGAGTTTTTGGGAAAATTCTTCAATTTGCTCTAGGCAGTGGCTCTTGAGTATATTTAAGAGAGAAAATGAAGCGTTGTCTAGTGCTGTTTGCCCAGTTATTTGATATTGGGTGGAGAGAGTACCTAACGCGGGTGTCGCTTTCAGTTTTAGTCCTTTGGGAATTGTGTTGTTCTTATGCAGTGCTTGTACGTGTTGAGGTGGCAGGTGTAGTGGTGAGTTTTGGGTTAGTTTTCTAGCTTGTAAAAATTCAATGCGGCGTGTCTGGGGAGTAGTGATTTCAAGGGTTTGTCACTTGTTTGTCTTAGTGCGGGTGGATCGGCGTGTGTCCGCGCGTTCCGGTTTGGGAGACTTTGAACTTCTGGTTCGTTAGATTCGACGACTGTTGCGGCCTGGGTGTCCATGTGTGTAGGTATGGGAGTGGGCGTCTGCGTGACAACTTCGGTTGCGGATTTGTTTCGTCGGTCTCGGTTGTGTCGGGTTCCTGGTGGTAGTGTGGAGGTGGGCATGTAATTGTGTGGAAGGTCGGCTGTGGGCTCATGTTGGATGTTGTTTGTGTGTAGGCTTCGGCTGTGGACTTGCGTTGGGTGTAGTTGTGTGGAGGCTTCGGCTGTGGTGTATGTTGCCTCCGTTTGGCTCACAGACGAGCGTGTTTCGGTGGTGAGTTCGTCTTTTGTTTGTTGTTTGCGTGTGGGATGTTGCTGAGTGGGCTAGTGTGGCTCTAGTGCTGTCGCTGGAAACGGAGACAGGGATGGTGGAAGGGCCTTGGTGGGCTGGTGAGTGACGTTATGTTGTCCTTTAATTAGATGTTAATGCGCTGAGCGACTGCTGCAACGCCTCGGTGGTTTAGGTGGAGGCCATCCAGGCCAAGTGTTCGTGTGGTGAATTGTGTATTCTGTGTGGTGGATGGCGTCTACGTTCTTGTGAAAATGTGGCAAGTTAAGTATCAGTGTTTAGTTTGTTTCTTTCTCAGTGTGCCTCATCAGTGCGGTGTTTGGTGAATCAGTGGGCGGGTTTGTTTTGTAGTCGAGGAGCCACAGTTGTCACAGTTATGTGTGTGTCGGGCGAGCTGTTGGATTGAAGTATTACGTCGTTTAGTGATTCGATTGTTTCTGTTGCATTTTGACTGTGGAGGTTGTTTCGTTCCAACATTGATGATGAAGTGTGTGGTATCGTTGGGGCGTCACATACAGTGTTAAGATGTCGGTGTCTGTGCGCCGCTCAAATGTCTAATGTATGGTGCTTGTGGGCCTGACGGGAAGTGTTCGTGTAGGTATTTGAATTGGCTGTCGCTAGAATAGCTACATGCGCCAAGGACAACAAGGGGCACTTACCCTGTTCCGTCATCGTCGACTGTAGCTGTCTTCCCCACCACCTTCTGCAGCTCCTTGGCGGACATTTAAACGTAAGCCGCCCGGTTTTTCTCCCCGCCTGTAGTTTCCTTCCTCCCATCTTCTGCAGCTCTTTGTGATGGCTGCACTCGCCCTCGCGCCTTGGTTGTACCCGCCCCCCCCCCTTTTTTTTTTTTCTTTTTTCTTTTTTTCTTTTTTTTTTTTTTGCAGCTACCTGTAACTCTGACATGGCAGACCCGAACGTGTTTGCAAACTCTCTTGAAATGTGGCAAGGGCTTTACTCCTCTGCTTTCGAGTTTCTCTCTTTCCAGGCAGAAATTACCAACAGCAACAGACGCGCCGCCGCTGGACACGACGTCATCACTAACCCCATTAAAACTAACACGCCAGGGAGACAAGGCGCCTTTGACAAAGATAGGTCCTCCTATCGAAACGTCGGCCAGCCTGATCTGAGGCACTTTCTCCTGTTTTTGAAATCTAATAACGTGCATCCATCCGTCGGCTCCCTTCTTGATCTTGGACTCCCATGCCTGCTGACGATGACGGAACAGGGTAAGTGCCCCTTGTTGTCCTTGGCGCATGTAGCTATTCTAGGCGACAGCCAATTCAAATACCTACACGAACACTTCCCGTCAGGCCCACAAGCACCATACATTAGACATTTGAGCGGCGCACAGACAACCGAACATCTTAACACTGGTATGTGACGCCCCAACAGATACCACACACTTCATCATCAATGTTGGAACGAACAACCTCCACAGTCAAAATGCAACAGAAAACAATCGAATCACTAAACGACGTAATACTTTCAATCCAGACAGCTCGCCGAAACACCCACATAACTGTGACAACTGTGGCTCCTCGGACTACAAAACAAACACCGCCCACTGATTCACCAAACAACCGCACTGATGAGGCACACTGAGGAAAGAAACAAACTAAACACACTGATACTTAACTTGCCACATTTTCACAAGAACGTAGACGCCATCCACCACACGAAATACACAATTCACCACACGAACACTTGGCCCTGGGATGGCCTCCACCTAACCACCGAGGCGTTGCCAGCAGTCGCTCAGCGCATTAAACATCTAATTAAAGGACAACATAACGTCACTCACCAGCCCACACAAGGCCCTTCACCATCCCTGTCTCCGTTCCAGCGACACGCACTAGAGCCACACTAGCCCACTCAGCACATCCCACACGCAAACAACAGAACAAAAGACGACTCACCACCGAAAACACGCTCGTCTGTGAGCCAAAACGGAGGCAACCTACACCACAGCCGAAGCCTCCACACAAACTACACCCAACGCAAGGTCCACAGCCGAAGCCTACACACAAACAACATCCAACATGAGGCCCACAGCCGAACCTTCCCACCAAATTACATGCCCACCCTCCACACTACCACCAGGAACCCGACACAACCGACGACCGACGAAACAAAATCCGCAAACCGAAGTTGTCACGCAGACGCCCACTCCCATTACCTACACACATGGACACCAGGCCGCAACAGTCGTCGAATCTAACGAACCAGAAGTTCAAACAGCTCCCAAACCGGAACGCGCGGACACACGCCGATCCACCGCACTAAGACAAACAAGTGACAAACCCTTGAAATCACTACTCCCCAGACACGCCGATTGAATTTTACAAGCTAGAAAACTAACCCAAAAACTCACCAACTACACCTGCCACCCTCAACACGTACAAGCACTGCATAAAGAACAACACAATTCCCAAAGGACTAAAACTGAAAGCGACACCCGCGTTAGGTACTCTCTCCACCCAATATCAAGATAACTGGCAAACAGCACTAGACAACGCTTCATTTTCTCTCTTAAATATACTCAAGAGCCACTGCCTAGAGCAAATTGAAGAATTTTCCCAAAAACTCGAGAACATAATTCTAACAACCGAAGAAAAAATGGACCTAGAACAATATAAAGAAAAACAGAATAAAAAATTGAGGCAAAAGCAGAATAAGAAAATGATTTCCAATCAAGGAACACCCTCCGAACAACCACCCTAGTCCCGCTAACAACTGACAGTACAAACAGAGAAATACCAAGCACAGCTAACATCGCACAAATAGAGCAGTCCAATGTTGTAGACATTTCAAGTACATTAAGCCTAGAGGAAACAAGGGTCCTTAGCAAGGGCCTAAACTTTTGTCCAACCAACAACACAATAGATGAATTCGAACTCCACAGAGACCTCACAGAATTTTCACGAAGAATGCGCATTAGACACTTTTTGCAGATAACGATGGAGCAGAACAGGTACTACAACGCTCAGGGCTCAGTCTACTTGGACTCCCGAACCAGAACAGGCAATTGAACTCGACTTATATCTTAAAGCTATCACTACAGAAATCATTAATCAATCGAAATCATCTAAAAAGCCTAGGAACATGACTTATTCGGAGAGTCGCATCATCTCTAACCTCAAGTCGCGCGAAGACATTATCATCAAGGAAGCGATAAGGGAGGAAGCATAGTCATTTGGCCAACACAGAAGTACAAGCACGAGGCTTACAGACAACTTAATAACCCAGAACACTACCGCAAACTAGACAGCGATCCAACAGAACAATACACACTCACAATCACTAACACACTTAGATCCCTCCTTGCTGATGAATTAATAACTCCATCAGAATTCAAGTTTCTGAAACCAAACAACAAAGCAGCAGGCGGTTTTACCTCCTCCCCAAAATTCACAAAGTACCATCCACCGAATTATACACTGCCAATATTCCAGGGCGCCCAATAGTATCAATAACAACACCCCAACCGAGAGCCTCTCCGAATTCCTTAACCACTTTCTCGGGGACATTCCGAAGACGTTCCCGTCATTTGTACAGGACACCCCACACCTACTGCGAATAATAGAAGAGATTAATAGCAAAGGCACACTACCACAAAACGCCATCCTCGTCACACTAGACGTTACCGCTTTATACACGAATATCCCGATCCCAGAGGGCCTAACCTCAATAAAGCAAACTTTAAATCAACATAATGTACAGCATTCTACTGAAGTATATTTATCATTACTCGAACTAGTACTATCACACAACTATTTTGAATTTGAAGAAAATTACTACCTTCAAATACAAGGAACAAGCATGGGCACCCCCATTCGCACCCACTTATGCAAACATATTCATGGGAATTCTGGAAACAGACTTCCTGGCTCGCTGCGCAGACAAACCCCACACATACCTTCGGTACATTGATGACATACTTATAATATGGGGTCACGGCAGGGACAATCTAGCTAAATTTACATCATTCCTAAACTCCTTTCATCCAACGATAAAGTTCACGTCCGAGACCTCAGCTGAGAGCATCAACTTTCTTGACACAACCATATATCTTGAGAATGGTATATTAAAGACTACGCTGTATAAGAAACCATTTGACAAGCAACAATACCTAGATTATACTAGCCATCACCCAAAACATTGTAAAACAGGGCATTTTCAGGAGCCAAGCAACAAGGTTACGCCGCATATGCGTAGAGGATCAGGATTACGTAAACAGACTTACTACCCTAAAGAAACACTAGCAAACAGAAGCCATCCAAACGCGTTCCTTCACAAGGCTTACACGGACGCACTAAAACTAGATCGCACTGAGACACTCAAACCACGCCCTAAAACCACAACAACAACAACGCCTCTTCTCACTACAAAATTTTCCAACGCACTTCCGAACATAAACAACATCCTCGCAAAATACTATCCGATTCTAACAACCAACCAGAAACTTAAAAAAATCTTCCCCGAACCGCCTAAGGTTGCCTACAGACGCAACGCCAATTTTAAAGATATGCTCGTACATGCAAAACTCGCAACAAAAACTACACCAACGTCTGGACCCTGTGGGCGTCCAAGATGTTCTACGTGCAAACATATACAGCCAGCCACCAACGTAAAAAGCACAGCATCCGATTACCTTCACAAGGTAACATCGAACTTCACGTGCACCTCAAACAACCTGATCTACTGCATTGAGTGTGCCACCTGTAAAAACAGTACATAGGCGAAACTGGACAACCAATTCATGTAAGACTGAACGGCCACCGCGCAGACACAAAGCACAACTTACCAAAAGCAGTAGCCAGCCACTTCAATCAACAAGACCACAATTTCGATCAAGCCAAACTTTACATTCTACAAACAAACTTCCGGTCACCACGTGAGAGGAAATACATGGAATCGTATTTGATACACAAATTTCAATCCCTACACCCATCAGGAATAAATCTAGCTCGTGGTAATTTGGAATCGTTAAAAGCCATAGCATGATTCCTATAATATTAAGAGACATGAAGTACGCTCAGCTTTCAAAAACATTAACCTATTCGCAAAATAAAATCCCGACCAGCTCCCATAATACACTATCAATATTCTTTTTTATATCTCTTAACCTTGCATGTATAAATGTGCATATACGTGTAGATACTTATTCTCTTAAGATGTTTTCATTTTCTAGTGAATCCGAACCAACGGTTTCCTTCCCCCTTTCCGCGCTCCAAAGGCCGCTTCTGCCAGCATTGTCACAGCCTCGCTTTCTCAGGAAGTTCTACGAGTCTTATTCCGATTGTTCCCCCCCGGCCGCCCTCTCGTTCCTTTCAACCTTTTTTCTTTTTTTTCCCCTCTTAGTTGACGGGCGCCCAATTTTTGGAAGCCACCGACGACACTGGATGCATATGCCAGCCAATTACTTCACCCATTAAGCAGGAGCTTGCTTTTCAGGCAACCCTTTCAATATCACTTAAAGTAGGCAGGCGGCATTTTAAACGTACGCCGCCCGAGTACCTTCCCTTTTTTTTTTTGTCGTCTGTAGCTGCCTTCCCCACCACCTTCTGCAGCTCCTTGGCGGACATTTAAAACGAAGCCGCCCGGTTTTTCTCCCCGCTGTAGTTTCCTTCCTCACCACCTTCTGCAGCTCTTTGTGATGGCTGCACTCGCCCTCTCGCTTGGTTGTACCCGCCCCCCCCCCTTTTTCTTTTTTTTTTCTTTTTTTTTCTTTCTTTGCAGCTACCTGTAACTCTGACATGGCAGACCCGAACGTGTTTGCAAACTCTCTTGAAATGTGGCAAGGGCTTTACTCCTCTGCTTTCGAGTTTCTCTCTTTCCAGGCAGAAATTACCAACAGCAACAGACGCGCCGCCGCTGGACATGACGTCATCACTAACCCCATAAAACTAACACGCCAGGGATGACAAGGCGCCTTTGACAAAGATAGGTCCTCCTATCGAAACGTCGGCCAGCCTGATCTGAGGCACTTTCTCCTGTTTTGAAATCTATAACGTGCATCCATCCGTCGGCTCCCTTCTTGATCTTGGACTCCATGCCTGCTGACGATGACGGAACAGGGTAAGTGCCCCTTGTTGTCCTTGGCGCATGTAGCTATTCTAGGCGACAGCCAATTCAAATACCTACACGAACACTTCCCGTCAGGCCCACAAGCACCATACATTAGACATTTGAGCGGCGCACAGACAACCGACATCTTAACACTGGTATGTGACGCCCCAACAGATACCACACACTTCATCATCAATGTTGGAACGAACAACCTCCACAGTCAAAATGCAACAGAAACAATCGAATCACTAAACGACGTAATACTTTCAATCCAGACAGCTCGCCCGAACACACACATAACTGTGACAACTGTGGCTCCTCGACTACAAAACAAACACCGCCCACTGATTCACCAAACAACCGCACTGATGAGGCACACTGAGGAAAGAAACAAACTAAACACACTGATACTTAACTTGCCACATTTTCACAAGAACGTAGACGCCATCCACCACACAGAAATACACAATTCACCACACGAACACTTGGCCTGGGATGGCCTCCACCTAAACCACCGAGGCGTTGCAGCAGTCGCTCAGCGCATTAAACATCTAATTAAAGGACAACATAACGTCACTCACCAGCCCACACAAGGCCCTTCCACCATCCCTGTCTCCGTTCCAGCGACACGCACTAGAGCCACACTAGC
This sequence comes from Rhipicephalus sanguineus, assembly GCF_013339695.2. Lineage (NCBI taxonomy): Eukaryota > Metazoa > Arthropoda > Arachnida > Ixodida > Ixodidae > Rhipicephalus > Rhipicephalus sanguineus. Next base: position 8,035 of record NW_023616436.1, read on the forward strand.
CCACTCAGCAACATCCCACACGCAAACAACAGAACAAAAGACGAACTCACCACCGAAAACACGCTCGTCTGTGAGCCAAACGGAGGCAACATACACCACAGCCGAAGCCTCCACACAAACTACACCCAACGCAAGGTCCACAGCCGAAGCCTACACACAAACAACATCCAACATGAGGCCCACAGCCGAACCTTCCACACAAATTACATGCCCACCTCCACACTACCACCAGGAACCCGACACAACCGAGACCGACGAAACAAAATCCGCAACCGAAGTTGTCACGCAGACGCCCACTCCCATACCTACACACATGGACACCCAGGCCGCAACAGTCGTCGAATCTAACGAACCAGAAGTTCAAACAGCTCCCAAACCGGAACGCGCGGACACACGCCGATCCACCCGCACTAAGACAAACAAGTGACAAACCCTTGAAATCACTACTCCCCAGACACGCCGCATTGAATTTTTACAAGCTAGAAAACTAACCCAAAAACTCACCAACTACACCTGCCACCTCAACACGTACAAGCACTGCATAAAGAACAACACAATTCCCAAAGGACTAAAACTGAAAGCGACACCCGCGTTAGGTACTCTCTCCACCCAATATCAAGATAACTGGCAAACAGCACTAGACAACGCTTCATTTTCTCTCTTAAATATACTCAAGAGCCACTGCCTAGAGCAAATTGAAGAATTTTCCCAAAAACTCGAGAACATAATTCTAACAACCGAAGAAAAAAGGGACCTAGAACAATATAAAGAAAAACAGAATAAAAAATTGAGGCAAAAGCAGAATAAGAAAATGATTTCCAATCAAGGAACACCCTCCCGAACAACCACCCTAGTCCCGCTAACAACTGACAGTACAAACAGAGAAATACCAAGCACAGCTAACATCGCACAAATAGAGCAGTCCAATGTTGTAGACATTTCAAGTACATTAAGCCTAGAGGAAACAAGGGTCCTTAGCAAGGGCCTAAACTTTTGTCCAACCAACAACACAATAGATGAATTCGAACTCCACAGAGACCTCACAGAATTTTCACGAAGAATGCGCATTAGACACTTTTTTGCAGATAACGATGGAGCAGAAACAGGTACTACAACGCTCAGGGCTCAGTCTACTTGGACTCCCGAACCAGAACAGGCAATTGAACTCGACTTATATCTTAAAGCTATCACTACAGAAATCATTAATCAATCGAAATCATCTAAAAAGCCTAGGAACATGACTTATTCGGAGAGTCGCATCATCTCTAACCTCAAGTCGCGCGAAGACATTATCATCAAGGAAGCCGATAAGGGAGGAAGCATAGTCATTTGGCCAACACAGAAGTACAAGCACGAGGCTTACAGACAACTCTAATAACCCAGAACACTACCGCAAACTAGACAGCGATCCAACAGAACAATACACACTCACAATCACTAACACACTTAGATCCCTCCTTGCTGATGAATTAATAACTCCATCAGAATTCAAGTTTCTGAAACCAAACAACAAAGCAGCAGGGCGGTTTTACCTCCTCCCCAAAATTCACAAAGTACCATCCACCGAATTATACACTGCCAATATTCCAGGGCGCCCAATAGTATCAAATAACAACACCCCAACCGAGAGCCTCTCCGAATTCCTTAACCACTTTCTCGGGGACATTCCGAAGACGTTCCCGTCATTTGTACAGGACACCCCACACCTACTGCGAATAATAGAAGAGATTAATAGCAAAGGCACACTACCACAAAACGCCATCCTCGTCACACTAGACGTTACCGCTTTATACACGAATATCCCGATCCCAGAGGGCCTAACCTCAATAAAGCAAACTTTAAATCAACATAATGTACAGCATTCTACTGAAGTATATTTATCATTACTCGAACTAGTACTATCACACAACTATTTTGAATTTGAAGAAAATTACTACCTTCAAATACAAGGAACAAGCATGGGCACCCCATTCGCACCCACTTATGCAAACATATTCATGGGAATTCTGGAAACAGACTTCCTGGCTCGCTGCGCAGACAAACCCCACACATACCTTCGGTACATTGATGACATACTTATAATATGGGGTCACGGCAGGGACAATCTAGCTAAATTTACATCATTCCTAAACTCCTTTCATCCAACGATAAAGTTCACGTCCGAGACCTCAGCTGAGAGCATCAACTTTCTTGACACAACCATATATCTTGAGAATGGTATATTAAAGACTACGCTGTATAAGAAACCATTTGACAAGCAACAATACCTAGATTATACTAGCCATCACCCAAAACATTGTAAACAGGGCATTTTCAGGAGCCAAGCAACAAGGTTACGCCGCATATGCGTAGAGGATCAGGATTACGTAAACAGACTTACTACCCTAAAAGAAACACTAGCAAACAGAAGCCATCCAAACGCGTTCCTTCACAAGGCTTACACGGACGCACTAAAACTAGATCGCACTGAGACACTCAAACCACGCCCTAAAACCACAACAACAACAACGCCTCTTCTCACTACAAAATTTTCCAACGCACTTCCGAACATAAACAACATCCTCGCAAAATACTATCCGATTCTAACAACCAACCAGAAACTTAAAAAATCTTCCCCGAACCGCCTAAGGTTGCCTACAGACGCAACGCCAATTTTAAAGATATGCTCGTACATGCAAAACTCGCAACAAAAACTACACCAACGTCTGGACCCTGTGGGCGTCCAAGATGTTCTACGTGCAAACATATACAGCCAGCCACCAACGTAAAAAGCACAGCATCCGATTACCTTCACAAGGTAACATCGAACTTCACGTGCACCTCAAACAACCTGATCTACTGCATTGAGTGTGCCACCTGTAAAAAACAGTACATAGGCGAAACTGGACAACCAATTCATGTAAGACTGAACGGCCACCGCGCAGACACAAAGCACAACTTACCAAAAGCAGTAGCCAGCCACTTCAATCAACAAGACCACAATTTCGATCAAGCCAAACTTTACATTCTACAAACAAACTTCCGGTCACCACGTGAGAGGAAATACATGGAATCGTATTTGATACACAAATTTCAATCCCTACACCCATCAGGAATAAATCTAGCTCGTGGTAATTTGGAATCGTTAAAAGCCATAGCATGATTCCTATAATATTAAGAGACATGAAGTACGCTCAGCTTTCAAAAACATTAACCTATTCGCAAAATAAAATCCCGACCAGCTCCCATAATACACTATCAATATTCTTTTTTATTATCTCTTAACCTTGCATGTATAAATGTGCATATACGTGTAGATACTATTCTCTTAAGATGTTTTCATTTTCTAGTGAATCCGAACCAACGTTTCCTTCCCCCTTTCCGCGCTCCAAAGGCCGCTTCTGGCCAGCATTGTCACAGCCCTCGCTTTCTCAGGAAGTTCTACGAGTCTTACTCCGATTGTTCCCCCCCGGCCGCCTCTCGTTCCTTTGAACTTTTTTTTTTTTTTCTTTTTTTTTTCTTTTTTCCCCTCTTAGTTGACGGGCGCCCAATTTTTGGAAGCCACCGACGACACTGGATGCATATCCCAGCCAATTACTTCACCCATTAAGCAGAAGCTTGCTTTTCAGGCAACCCTTTCAATATCACTTAAAGTAGGCAGGCGGCATTTTAAACGTACGCCGCCCGAGTACCTTTTTTTTTTTTTTTTTTTTTTTTTTGTCGACTGTAGCTGTCTTCCCCACCACCTTCTGCAGCTCCTTGGCGGACATTTAAACGTAAGCCGCCCGGTTTTTCTCCCCGCCTGTAGTTTCCTTCCTCACCATCTTCTGCAGCTCTTTGTGATGGCTGCACTCGCCCTCGCGCTTGGTTGTACCCGCCCCCCCCCCCCCCCTTTTTTTTTTTCTTTTTTCTTTTTTTTTTTTTTTTTGCAGCTACCTGTAACTCTGACATGGCAGACCCGAACGTGTTTGCAAACTCTCTTGAAATGTGGCAAGGGCTTTACTCCTCTGCTTTCGAGTTTCTCTCTTTCCAGGCAGAAATTACCAACAGCAACAGACGCGCCGCCGCTGGACACGACGTCATCACTAACCCCATAAAACTAACACGCCAGGGATGACAAGGCGCCTTTGACAAAGATAGGTCCTCCTATCGAAACGTCGGCCAGCCTGATCTGAGGCACTTTCTCCTGTTTTGAAATCTATAACGACTTTATATAGTAGGTGTCGTTGCTTGCCCTCCTACTTTTCCCCGCTTGAGTGAGGGGTGGACGGAAAAGCGGTGAAGTGGCCCTTCACTCCTCCCCTCCGGTTCCTCCAAGTAAATAGCCTACGTAAACTGTGTAAGCTCAAGCTTTCCTTGAAAAAATGTGGACGATTATAACGTTAAACTTCCCCGCATTGTTTCCTTCCGTATAGGTCGTTAGCTGTTAATGAGTGGTCGAAATTTTCTGGGTCATGCTCACAGCACCTGCTCGTAAAACGAGCAACAAATGACGCGTAATTGATCCACCGCGTAATTACCACGTACGCATGAATGCGTAAAAAATGATAATAATGAACTATTTTTGATACGGCGTATTGTTTGTCATTGGTTCTTCGCTATTCGTCCAAAATTTTCAATGTGCCATAAAATCGCCTTTGTTACGCGACATCACAAATCTGCGAAAACTCGCGGCGTTAAAATGAAGTGTGCACAATAAGCAGCACATTACTGTGCTGAACAATAACTCATTTTTTTTTCGGAATAGCCAGACAGTGTCTTTTTTCTGAACGTAATTTAAGAAGGCTGGCCGCCAGTCACATTGGCAGCGGCTGCTTATAGCAGCGGGCGAGATGGATTCATATGTGTATGATAAATACTTTCAGTTGTAGTATAACGATGTTGAGCTGTATTTGCGCGTGTAGAAATATCTGTGACCTCATCGTTGCTGACAAAGAGGTAGAGAGAGAAATTAACATTATTAGGAACAGACACAATCCTTTGTAGGTAGGCATGCAGCCTTCTTAGCCCAGAAAACCGTGGACGCTGATCATCTCATTGGTGAGGTAGATCAAGTAACGGGGTAAACTTAAAAGCTGGGCTTCTCAATGTGTTCGAGCCCACTGCCTTGTTACAAGCCGCCACGATCGCTGCAGGCTACCATATGATAAGCAACTTGTGAAGCAGGCTAATCGGAGGCTAAAGTGGGAATCTATTTTAGCTGTCCTGGCTAGGCACAACTAAAATACTGGACACTTCTGCACACTCATCAACTCACAGCAACTTGAATATGGAGCCATGGCGATGCTATTCATTTTCAAGGAAACTCAATTTCTTGAAAAAGGAGAGAGTTTGATCGGCCTATAAAACATTTACTGGTTCCCGCCCGTATTTGCGTCGCGGATTACATAAATTTCAGGCCAGGCAGGACAAAATAAAATGACAGATTGCGGTAATGTTATAGAGCCCCTGCTGAGCGATAGCCTCACCTGCAATGCTCGAGCGCAAGACGCACAAGCGTGGAATAGGCAGCCCGCACCGCAGGTAGCCTACAGTGCGTGGTCATGATACACGGAGGACAGTCGTGACAGCAGAATTGTAGGACAAAATTTATTACAAAATTACGTTACTGCTGCGTTCAAGTAAAATTTTGCCTGACTTGTTAGTTTCCCAGTCTGCAGCCGACTATAACCACTGTCGAATAAGGGGGGCTCCGCCCCCCCCAACATTTCTCAGTGGGGGGGCTAGCGCGCCCCCCTTGCCCTCCCGGCAGATACGCCTATGGCGCAAAGTCAGTCGACCAACCTACAGTTTATGGGTATCTCCAACATCCTCTCCACGCCCCACCAAGAGGTGGCTGCAAAAGCGAGGGGAATTGAACTCCTGACGGTCAATGGCCATACACACGCCGTGAAAGTGTACGCAGCCGCTGCAGAAGAGGCAATAGAAGTTGTCTACGGAATACCTCAGCACATCCCAGCAGAAACCCTTCTAGCGAACCTCCGCGTATGCACCCATGGTGTCGAACTCATTCAAGCACGTATGATTGGAGACACGAAGAGTGCCACCTTGACCTTCAGAGGGCCCATTCTGCCCAAGGTAGTCTATTACTACGGAGGAGAACTTGTTTGTCATCCCTTCCGTGCCAGCGTTCAAGTTTGCAAGCTGTGCAGGGTACGAGGACACCGCATGGACTTCTGCATTCATGCTGACCGGCGAATCTGTAGGATGTGTGGACTGGAAAACCCGAGTCCTGAGCACCCCTGTGAACTGAACTGTGCCTCGTGCGGGAGGCCACACGTGACTGGGGACCACAGCTGTATGAAGCGGCTATAAAAGCCTAGAGTACCGCGTACGTCTCGACCGCAAGCAGCCCGACAGCCAGATTGGTTTTCTACCGATTACGAGAAAGAAGCCAGCGGGAGAACCACAAGTATGGAGCGTGGCACCACGTCTCGTAGCAGATCCCGGTCGAGATCCTACTCCAAATTGGCGCAGCGCTCTCCTCCAACCCCTGTCCGAGGGTCATCGACACCTACGCCGAAGTTTGCCCAAACACTGCTTCCGCAGAAGAAGAGGGAGACGCCTGCCCACCACCATGGTTTGGAGACTTTGAGCACAGCTATGCCAGAGGTCAGCCGGGTGGGGGTCGCGTCTGCCACGACCAGCCATAACACACCGATAACACAGCACGTAGAGAACAAAAAAAGTTATTGCTGAAAGTAAACAGTTTCGCGAAACCCTCGATAGCATAAAAAGCGAACTTGCGCTACTGCGCCAGCAAATGGCAACATTAGCGCAACGACGAACGAGGAAAGAGACATCGAACGCTTCAGACATAGAGCGCTCACCGCGGTCTCTGGAGCAATTGCACACCAAATTAGACACATTGACCACGTACGTGAATCAGCAACTTCAGCTTTTCGCCCTCGATGTTCAGCGCCTCAAGTGTACGGTAGAGGCAACCAATGTAGGCGAAAACCCTCGCCAGAGATACAAACGCTCCGCCGGCCACCACTCTGATGAAAGGGAACCATAAGCAGCCCTCACGACAGACACAGAAGACGCCTCTACCTACTCTGGCTAACCGAACCACTGGACATCAAGAGAGTCTTACTATAGGGCAGTGGAACTGCGGGACCCTTTCTAACAAACATGTAACACTCACACAATTTATGCAGTCGGCCCTGGTTCCTCCGGACATCCTATGCCTGCAGGAAGTCGGAAAAAAAACAGCGAAATATTCCGGGATATGCGCGATACACTAGCGAAACACACCTCCGTGGTAACTTACGGAAGAAAGGATCTTGCGATCAGTACTAGCGAAATTCCTGGGTTGAGTATTTTGCACCAACTCGTCACCATTTGGCCTGTCAAGAAAGGCAGGCCAAAATGCATTCTCATAAGCGTTTACAGTCCACTGACGCAAAGAGCGACGGATTTTTATGGTCTTGTGCATGCAGCAATGGCCAAGGCCTCGCACAGGGACTCGCTCATCCTCCTAGGAGACTTCAACGCGGCTCACACAGAATGGGAGTACTTAAACATGCCGCTAAAGGAAGACGGCTCAGCAACACAACCTGACCCTTATGAACCTCCCGAACTCTCCCACTAGAATAGGGAACAGTGTTGAACGTGACACAACACCGGACCTCGCCTTCTCTAATGCTGACCGACACACCACCTGGCAAAGACTTGAAGAGACCCTCGGGAGTGATCATCATATAATCAGCATCTCAATTTGCACCAGCAAGATGCGCCGGCCGCTGGGCAAAGCAAGAATCACCGATTGGAATAGGTTCCGGGAGCGGCAACAGGACTGGACTCTTGACAACTGCGCACCCACCAACGCGACAGCATGGGAGGAAGCTATAAAGTACATTTATAAGGAAGTAACCAAGACCGTCCAAACAACACAGGGGACACCGGCAGTCGACCCACATCTCCTGCACTTATGGGACGCCCGTCGCAGCCTCATAAGGCGCTGGAAAAGGCAGCGTCACAACAGAACGCTCCGCAAAGGGATTCGGGAATTAACAGGTGCGCAAACGTGTACGCGAGTACACTATATACGAATAACTGACATAGCTTTTGCGACTCACTGCGAGGTACAATTGACACCATGAAGACCTGGAATATTTTACGCAGCATGTTAGACCCCGCGGGAACGCGCACAGCAACAACAAATACCCTTACCAAACTTGTGGCATAGTACGACGGTTCGGATAAAGAGTTGTTTGCGCAGTTAAAACGTGACTACACTGGTACCAACAATGTGGCACACGTCGGCATAAAATCCGACGATGAATAGGTAGGTCCTGCCAACCCTGCCCTGGATGCCGAAATCACTATTTCGGAGCTTTATGCTGCTACACAAGCTTTTAGAAAAAAAGCCGGCAGATCCCACGCATTGTGGGAATCGATGTAATGCGAAGCAGCCAGCAAGGAGCTGCATACATTGACTTGTATGTCACTGAGGAAAATGCGTGTCATGGTTTTCATGTTAACTCCTATTATATGTTCGTCACACAGTAACGTCGCGCAATACGAACTTCGGGGTAGATCAAGCTAGCGAAATGGCTGCTAGCGCACCAGGAGCGTGGAACGTAAGTCATGCTGTACGTGACATGTGTGTCATGACTTTCATGTTAACGCGTGTTATTTATGTTCGCTACACAGTCACGTAGCAAGATACCAACTTCGATGTATATCAAGCTAGCGAAACGGCCGCCAGCGCACCATGAGCGTGGCACGTAGGTCATGCTGTACATGACATGCGTATCATTATTTTCATGTTAACTCGTGTTATTTATATTCGTCACACAGTCACGTCGCAAGATACCAATTTTGATGCATATCATGCTAGCGAAACGGCCGCCAGCGCCCCATGAGCGTGGCACGTAAGTCATGCTGTACATGACATGAGTTTCATTATTTTCATGTTAACTCGTGTTATTTATGTTCGTCACACAGTCACGTCGCAAGATACCAATTTTGGTGTATATGAAGCTAGCGAAACGGCCGCCAGCGCACCATGAGCGTGGCACGTAAGTCATGCTGTACATGACATGCGTGTCATAATATTTATGTTAACTCCTGTTATTTATGTTCGTCGCACAGTCAACTCGAAAGATACCAATTTTGGTGTATATCAGGCTAGCGAAACGGCCGCCAGCGCACCATGAGCGTGGCACGTAAGTCGTGCTGTACATGACGTGCATGTCATGATTTCATGTTAACTCGTGTTTTTATGTTCGTCCCAGTCAGGTCGCGCAATACGAATTTCGGGGTAGATCAAGCTAGCGAAACGGCCGCCCGTGCCCCAAGAGCGTGGCACGTAAGTCATGCTTTACATGACATGCTTGTCATGATTTTCATGTTAACCCGTGTGTTATTCATGTTTGCCACGCAGTCACGCCACGCATTAGCAATTTCGGGGTCGATCAAGCTAGCGAAAGGGCCGCCAGCGCACCATGAGCGTGGCACGTCCGTCGTGCTGTACATGACGTGCATGTCATGATTTTCATGTTAACTCGTGTTCTATGTCGTCAGAGTCACGTCGCGCTAATACCAATTTCGGGGTAGATCAAGCTAGCGAAACGGCCGCCCAGCGCCCCCTGAGCGTGGCACGTAAGTCATGCTGTACCTGCCATGGTGTCATGATTTTCATGTTTTACCGTGTGTATTATATGTTCGCCACGCAGTCACGCCACGTAATAGCAATTTCGGGTCGATGATAAGCTAGCGAAACGGCCACCAGTGCCCCAAGAGGTGGCACGTAAGTCGTGCTGTACCTGACGTGCCATGTTATGATTTTCATGTTAGCTCGTGTTTGTTCGTCACACAGTCACGTCACAAGATACCAATTTCGGTACTCTATCAAGCTAGCGAAACGGCCGCCAGCGCACCATGAGCGTGTCACGTAAGTCATGCTGTGCATGACATGCGTGTCATGATTTTCATGTTAACCGGTGTTATTTATGTTCGTTACACAGTCACGTAAGCAAGATACCAACTTTGGGTATATCAAGCTAGCACACCGGCCGCCAGCGCAGCATGAGGTGGCAATAATCATGTGTACATGATATGCGTATCATTATCTTCATGTTAACTCGTGTATTTATATTCGTCACACAGCCACGTCGCAAGATACCAATTTTGGTGCATATCATGCAAGCGAAACGGCCGCCAGCGCCCCATGAGCGTGGCAAGTAAGTCATGCTGTACATGACATGCGTGTCATAATTTTCATGTTAACCCGTGTGTAATTTATGTTCGCCACGCAGTCACGCCACGCAATAGCAATTTCGGGGTTCGATTCAAGCTAGCGAAACCGGCCGCCAGCGCACATGAGCGTGGCACGTAAGTCGTGCTGTACATGACGTGCATGTCATGTTTTCATGTTAACTCGTGTTCTATGTTCGTCACAGTCACGTCGCGCAATACCAATTTCGGGGTACATAAAGCTAGCGAAACGGCCGACAGTGCCTCAAGAGCGTGGCACGTAAGTCGTGCTGTACATGACGTGCATGTCACGATTTTCATGTTAACTCGTGTTTTTATGTTCGTCCCAGTCAGGTCGCGCAATCCCAATGTCGGGGTAGATCAAGCTAGCGAAACGGCCGCCAGCGCTCCCTGAGCGTGGCACGTAAGTCATGCTGTACATGACATGCGTGTCATGATTTTCATGTTTACCCGTGTGTATTTATGTTCGCCACGCAGTCACGCCACGCAATAGCGATTTCGGGGTCGATCAAGCTAGCGAAACGGCGCCAGTGGCCCAAGAGCGTGGCATGTAAGTCGTGCTGTACATGACGTTGCATGTTATGATTTTCATCGTTAGCTCGTGTTATTTATGTTCGTCACACAGTCACGTCACAGATACTTAATTCGGTATCTATCAATGCTAGCGAAATGGCCCGCCAGCGCACCATGAACGTGGCACGGTAAGTCATGCTGTACATGACATGAGTGTCATGATTTTCATGTTAACGCGTGTTATTTATGTTCGTTACACAGTCACGTAAGCAAGATACCAACTTTGGTGTATATCAAGCTAGCAAAACTGCCGCCAGCGCAGCATGAGCGTGGCACTAAGTCATGCTGTACACATGCGTATCATTATTTTCATGTTAACTCGCGTTATTTATATTCTTCACACAGCCACGTCGCAAGATACACAATTTTGGTGCATATCATGCGAGCGAAACGGCCTCCAGAGCCCCATGAGCGTGGCACGTAAGTCATGCTGTACTTGACATGAGTTTCATTATTTTCATGTTAACTCGTGTTAGTTATGTTCGTCGCCGCAGAGTCACGCCGCGCAATACCAATTTCAGGGTAGATCAAGCTAGCCAAACGGCCGCCAGCGCCCCGTGAGCGTGGCACGTAAGTCATGCTGTACATGGCATGCGTGTCATGATTTTCATGTTAACCCGTGGGTAATTTATGTTCGCCACGCAGTCACGCCACGCAATAGCAATTTCGGGGCCGATCAAGCTAGCGAAACGGCCGCCAGCGCACCATGAGCGTGGCACGTAAGTCGTGCTGTACATGACGTGCATGTCATGATTTTCATGTTAACTCGTCTCCGTATGTTCTTCACAGTCACGTCGCGCAATACCAATTTCGGGGTAGATCAAGCTAGCGAAACGGCCGCCAACGCCCCATGAGCGTGGCACTCAAGTCATGCTGTACATGACATGCGTGTCATGATTTTGATGTTAACTCGTGTTATTTATGTTCGTTACACAGTCACGTAGCAAGATACCAATTTTGGTGTATATCAAGCTAGCGAAACGGCCGCCAGCGCACCATGAGCGTGGCATGTAAACATGCTGTACATGACATGTGTGTCATGTTTTCATGTTATGATTTGATTTTATGTTCGTCATACAGTGTTACGCCATACCAATTTTGGTGTACATTCGATTAACCAAGCGACCAGTAGAGCACAAGTCGTAGGCGGCTAGATAGATAACAGATAAATAGATAGATAGATAGATAGATAGATACGCTCAAAGTCGCAGAAGTTCGCTAAGAAATGCTTCGCATTTAAAAAACAGCTCCGGACCGGACGGGATAACTAATGCAGTGTTGCGAAATTTAAGCGACCAAACCCTCCAACAGCTCGCAGACTACTTTAACAAAGAAATCTGGTCACCAGACGGAAGGATACGGAAACGCTGGAAACAGGGAACTATTGTTTCATTTACAAAACCAGGCAAGCCCCGCAACTTGAAGAATCTAAGGCCGATATCCCTTACTTCGTGTCTAGGTAAGCTCTTTGAGTGAGTCATCCTCACGTGCCTGGAACACTATATAGAGCGACGCGGCCTGGTGCCAGACTCTATGGTGGGTTTTCGGAAAGACATCTCCACCCAAGATGTCTTCCTCATGCTTCGAGAGGACGTCCTCAATTCTCCACCGGGTAGTCTGGACAGGATCCTACTAGCGCTAGACATTAATAAGGCTTTTGACAGAGTCTCTCATGAAGCAGTCCTGGAAGACCTTCGAGATATCGGATGCGGGGAACGCATTTACAAATACATACTACTTTCTGACTCGCCGTACCGCAAGGTTTGGGCCAACACGGTCCCCACTATATAGCCTTCCAGACAGGGGAACCCCGCAAGAATCCATCTTTTCCCCAGTTCTCTTTAATCTCGCGATGAGAAGAATGGTTATTGAATTACAGGAGGATCCCGACTTGGGCTTGTCCATCTACGCAGACGACACTACATTCTGGGCTAATAAGTGCTCGTACGGACAGCAGGACGTACTGCAAAGGCCATTGACGTTATAGACTGTTACATGAAGAAAATGAACATGACTTGTTCACCGGAGAAATCGGCACACATCCATGTGAGACCAAGTACAACCCGGGCTAACAGATCCATAGAGCTCCAATAAATACTTGCAGGCACGGCGATCAGGTGAGTAGCGCAGCTTCGAATTCTCGGTATGCACGTCCAGGAACGCGGAGCACCGCGCACACCCTTGCGAATCTCAAGCGCGCGGTCAGGGGTATAACCAGCTATATACCACCAGCTACGGCTAGTGCACGCCTCGTAGTCAGTGCATTACCTATGCACTGTCTTATCAAGCAACTCGTAGGACAGACATCGAGGAAGCGGACCGACTCCTTTGAATCGCCTGCAAGGCATCCCTAGGGCTCCCTCAAACGCCAGCACGCAGCTCTTTCGCAGCTCGGAATGCTCAATACAATGAGAATATGCAACTTGCTGCCCTCCTTGCGCAGCGGGAACGGCTAAACACCACGCCACAAGGACGGGCTATACTGACCAGGCTAGGCTTTCCTTTTGCCCCGCAGTTCAGTGGAGATAGCACAGAATTAATCCCCCGACTATACGCTCACAGACTGACGTGGCACCGATACGGCGTCACATGCACCTGGACTTCCACAGCCCGCGACGCCAAGCTCGTGCACGAAAGCTGCGCAACTACGGTATTGATGCTGACGTGTACTACGCGGACGCCTGCCCCTCCGGCCCCACTCCAAGTGGGTCCCGCACGTACACGGCAGAAGCAAGTAATAGAGGACAACTGGTGGCAGCAGCAACGATACGCACATCTTCCGTGGCAACAGCGGATGCCGCTGCAATCGCCCTGGCCATCACAGATGCGGACAAGCGAGGTACAAACTCCACCGTCCTCACGAATTCACAAAGAGCATGTCGGCTTTATATGCATGGCACAATACCACGAACTCTTAGAATCCTAGACTCGCACATCGCATCTGACAACGCCATAATTTGGTGCCCGGCAAATATGGGTGTTCCCGGGAATGAACGGGCCCACGGACTTGCTCGCGCAAGTACATACCGAGCGACAACGCCCCTGTCGACGAAACCACAGTCCCTGAAGACGACGACGACGACGTCCTCGAAGCTCAACGGCTCGAGCGACGCACTATGGCAGCACGTCACCCGAAACTGAACAGAGAGCAATCGAGAGACTGGCGCCAACTGCAGACGAACACGTACCCCAACTTACACACACTTTCTAAGATACACCCATCCGAATATCGAGATGATGCCCCTGGTGCGGAGGGATACCAACACTGACGCAAATTACATACAACTGTATCTCGCGTCCTGTTGCGGCAAACTCCGTGCTCATAAAAACACACACATTACCCCACTGCTCGTGGTGGGCGTGGCTCGGATCAGGCCTTGAGAAGCCAACTGGCAACCCTGGACCAGGCCCGGCGAGCTGCAATAGCCAGTGGAGCACTGGACGAAGGGCCCCACCCTCTTTAGTTGCTAATAGGAATAGTTAATAAACGTTTATTCTCTCTCTCTCTCCTGCCATCCTTACTACGAAGAATGACGGTTACGTGCGGCTCTGTGTGGTCTGTCAGCGGCTGAACTAGATCATGCGTAAGCATGCTTACCCCTACCACAAATGGCCGATGCTATTTACAGTGTACATGCAGCAGCTTTCTAAGAGCGGAGCTGTTTAAGCTGGAGGTTAGGCTGCCCAATGTGAACAAGAGTATCATCATCATGAATAGCTCAAGCTATTGATGCTCGTGAATTTCCTGCAACTTTCTGCATTGAACCAATCCTTTTGACTCTATTATTCACAGCATTCTGGAAGCCTACCTTAAGGCGATTGGTATGATTACACCTATTCTAACAATTATTTAAAGTTACCTTTGTAATCGACAATACGCTGCTCATGCTCGCTCTACGCTATCAAACTTTCTGACTACTAATCAAGGCGTTCTTTAAGGTTACATACTTGGCCCTCTTTCATTTTTTATTTATATAAATGGCCTTCCTCAAACAGCTAGCAACTCTAAACCTTTTTTTTATGCTGATGGCACAAACACACTTGCTTTTACAAATTTATCCACTCTTTGACCCTAAAGTTTCACACAGGTCTAAATAACATTTTAACCTGGTGCCGTTGTAAGTCTGTAATATTCCTACAAAACTAAGTTCATGATATTCCACTCAAATCATAAAATTCTTCCTTCCTAATTCACTATCAAACTGAACGACTTGCTTTTGCTCCTGTAAATAAATGCTCATTTTTAGGAATTATTCTTGACATGAGCGTAAAATATTCTATCCATGCCACTCAGAAACGAAAAAAAATTTGCATGCGGTAATATAATTTTAATCAGACCACGCAACTATTTCAACACTGCGACTATAATCAGAAATACTACGCTTATATTCACAGGTATATTGAATATTGTGTCGCGAGATGAAGCAATACATACCTAATTCATTTATCTCTCATTCAGCACATACAAATCAAGCTCCTAGAATAACAACTTACACTTCATATCGCAGTAGTGCATCTTCATTACTTTATAATTTCGATATACTGCCAATTGCTAGTTTATTTAAATATCACCTCACGACTATGATATTCAAGTCATTGATCCATTTTAAATGGTCAAGTTTGTTTTGTCCTGATGATCTTCGTAACTCTATCCCAACTAGGCTTGCGTCAAACGAAAAATTTCTGCTGCTTGCTTTCCGAACTAATTATGGACAACACTCCCTTCTTTTTTTTCTTTTATATGTAGAACTCATTGCTATCCCCTATCGAACAATAAACAATTTCTTAACGAGCATTTATATTCCAATTTACTAATCAACTAAGTGTATACTTATTCTTTCATGAATATTGCTTGCTATATCGTTTTTCTACCTGTAACCGATTATTTCTTCTGTCACAACGCAACTTTTCTTGTTTTTATTATACTTATAATCTTGGACACGAGGTCCCCCCCTGACTAGTACTATCGGACCGCCTTCTGTATTTATTCTGTACCATGTTATGTACTCATATCTGAAAAAAAATTGACCACGTATCTGCGTGCTACGCTGCAAATCCCACCGAAAGACGATAGACGAGCGCTGCGTGAGATATGAGCGCCATCTGGCGTACGTCGGGAAACATGAGCTTGTGCAGAGGGCTTCCTTTTTCCGTGGCAGAGGGCGTTCGTCGCCGGCATAGCGTTGCACTTTCAATGCAGCCGCATTTCCAGCGCAGCTAAATTAAGAAACTAGGGTCTTTAGAATTACGTATCTATGTATTTTCTCGTAAAGGAACACACCACCTAATACTTACGTAGTGACGTTGTGCCTCAGATATGCGTAATGTTTGCTTTTTGATTGAGAATGCACACAAGTATGAACCTACGCACCAGTTCAAGATGGCTGGCCCTTGGGCAAGTGGTTCAACTTTGGCCGGGTGGCTGAATCGGGTGACAGACAGACAGACAGACAGACAGACCAAAATTTCTTCGTTTAAGTACCCCAAGAAAGACTATCAGCTTTAATAAACTCCGAGCTTAACTTCAACGGCATCTACCTTATAAGATATCTCGCTGCGCCTTGCACGCGAGATGTCTGGTTGAGGCAATTTAAGGAGAGGTGAGCGTAAACCGAGAAGTTATATAGGTAAAATCTAACTAATACTAATTAGGTTAACTAGATATAACTAAGACCAATTAGACCTAAGCTAAACCTAATTAAGTATAACTAAGGTAACCGTAATTGTAAATATTGGAACTTATTATTATTTCTAATTGAATAAACCTAATAACAGACAATTAAGCCTATTGAGGCTAATGATGTTAGGCCTAATGTCTAAATAAACAAAGCAGAATTACGCGACAGCTTAATTTGCTCGGTTGAGCTAAGCCCATTTATGCTGTCCAATTATGTTAGTCCTAATTAATTTAAGGCTAATTAGGCTAAGTGACGAGTTATGAGAGGATGAGAAAGGAAAAGAAGGAGGGGAGAGAATAAAGCAGAGCTTAGTCGCATATACTAGTATAGTATAGCAAAAGATCGGAAAGGGAATAGAGGGCGAGGAGGAGGGTACAGGGAGGTGCATTGCCATGTGTAGTATAGAATAGCAATGGGTGGAAGAGGGAAGTGGTGGTGAGGAGTGATGTAAGAATGGGGGAAGAAAATGTGCAGAGGAGAGGGAAAGCATCTCATAATCTTGTACTATATAGCAAGGAGTGAGAAAGAGAAGTGAGGATAAGGAGGAAGAATAAGAGGGGAAAGGCACCAGCTCCTGTCTTTGTCTTCGTAACACCAGTGCGTAGCTGCCCCAATTATTTCATCACTGTATTCGCGCTCAGAATATAGGCAAGTACCACTGACAGACGTCGATCGCCGTAATACCAACTTTATCCATCTCGACAGCTTTAAAGAATGCCATTGGACTTTGTTTCGCCAGCGAATTTCGAGCGCGTGATGCTCTCAGTTCTGCGAGGCCACATACTCGCGGTGCACACTTGCGTATAGTACACGCGCGTACTTGCGCTGTCTTGAAGACGCCATCATTTTAGCTCAGAACACCGCAACTCACCTTCAATGATAAGATGTAGAGACCGAAATAGAAGGTCTTAATGGGCAGTGTCACTTGGCGACCTCTCCAGCAATTTTGATGGCAAGATCGTGTATAAACTCAGGAGGCGTTGCGCCTTTCCGGCAATGTATATGCTCCGTAGAAGACAAATAATTTTGGCACCAGCCAACAAACTCTGGAGTGAACAACCTAATTTTGTTGTCGACGTGGAGGTGGGATACACTTCGGCCAGTGTGAGGGAGAAAAGAGTCATTAACCGGCTACTGTGGCGGGGCAAGTCTCTAGTGAGCGCTTACTACTACTAACCGAACATCGCATCCCCACGCCGAAGCCGAAATATTCATCGTGGAAGTGTTGGCTGCACGCGCACGTTGCCCCTGATGGCGGTTTACTTTCGGAATCACGGCTTCACGCAGATTCTTACCCGGCCAACACGCGGGAAGGCTGACACCGGGCTCCATTGCGTACACCGTGGGTCCTGCACTGTGGCACTAAGCACTTACGTACCACATAAGACACCGTCAAAGACAGTGACTGAATATTAGGGGCGAAGCTCCTTAAGGCGGCACCCGTTCGTCCCTCGTAGTCGTCGTAGTAGTGAGTAACAAGTCTTACGCTTTGACCTCCAAGGTGGTGCCGGTGGGAGATTTCTCCTGTGCGTTGTTGAACAATAAAAAATTCGCAGCGTGCGCGTTAACTAAAAGCCGAATTCTTCTGTCTCTCATTCCCCTTTAGCAGCCATTGGCATGTTCCAGTAGGAAACGTTAGTAGAAGTAGAAGTGTAAGTGTTAGCTAAAAGCCGACTTCTTCTGTCTCTCATTGCCATTAGCAGCCATTTTACCTCCAAGGTAGTGCCTGGTGAGATTTCTCCTGTGCGTGATTAAACAATAAAAATTTTGTTCAAAACGCCGTTGATTGATGAAACAAACCAACGAAAGACGCCAGATGTTTTGTAAAAGCAGAACGAAAGAACGCCAGATGTTTTTCTTAAAGTGTAGTAGTAGTAGTTATATGTAGCCACCTCGCCCGATCGTCAACGGGCGAGGTGGACCGGCAACGGCGCGAGGACCCTGCCGTACGAGAGTTAAATCACACTAAAAGACATACTTTGCGGGCGATACACTCTAGTGAGCTTTCAACTTTTCGTCTTAATGTACATGATAAAGAAATTATTTCTACGAAAAACGCAAGGCACACCTTGAGCAATATGTTTGGTTTTGGGACGCTAAATGGAACCATGAGGCGATGCGAAGCCTGAGCACTTGCACGATCGCGTTCCGTTGGCTTTCGTTGGGCATGCTACCGACCTCGCGTCGTGGAACGCGCGTCCTGTCTTCCCTCTAGCCTTGCCTTTAATTCGCACAGGGCGAGCGGGGAATGCGGTCGCTCTTGGCGCTCTTTCGCTCGGGAGCGGACTTCTTTCTTGCATTTCACCGATCACAAGTGATAATGAAGGGACCACGTAAACCAACAGTACAATAAAAGTTTGATGTTTAATATATACACGATGTTTCACACTCTTTATATTATGTACTGGGCGCATTTCACGCAAGAGTTTCACGGTTTACAGATGATTCCCTCCGTAGCTTCGCCCCACATCATCATTCACCCCGTGGATATGCTGTGATTTTGTAGTGTTTTCAAGTGTTGTTAAGCGCATACCCGAAGCGGGAAAAATTCACACCATCTCCCGCTAAAGGGGACCATGAGGGGAGAGGAGAGGGGAAGTGGAGATGGTGAGGGGGAAGGGAATGGAAAGGGGGAGAGGGAGAGGAGGTGTGTGGAGAGGGTTGCGCATGTGCAGTAAGGGTGGTCACGCCGCACACCCACACCACCACCGGATTGAACTCCGCTATAAGATGGTTCACATCTAATATCCTCACTGAAGCAAACTTCCAGTGCATGTGGCATTCTATAAGCTAGTATTTGGCGTGCGTCGGTGCTCCCAAAGCAGACGACGCTGCCGCTGTGGTCACAGAGGCAGCCAGCACGTGAGCACGTCGTCTTCCCTAGCATGTCGCGCCTTACGGATGCACAAGCCTTTAGGGGCGAAGCTCCTTAGGGTGTGGGTCGTTCCCTCCTCTGTAGTAGTAGTAGTAGTAGTAGTAGTAGTAGTAGTAGTAGTAGTAGTAGTTGTAGTAGTAGTAGTATGTAGCCACCTTGCCGATCGGCAACGGGCGAGGTGGATCGGCAACGTGCGAGCGCCGGTCGGTAACGGTGCGAGGACCCTGCCGTACGAGTTAAATCACACTAAAAGACATACTTTGCGGGGGATATACTCTAGTGAGCTTTTCTTTTCGTCTTAATGTACATGATAAAGAAATATTTCTACAAAAAACGCAAAGCATATCTTGAGAAAGATGTTTGGTTTTGGGACGCTGAATGGGACCGATGCGATGCGAAGCCGGAGCACTTGAACGATCGTGTTCCGTTGGCTTTCATTGGGCATGCTACCGGATTCTACTTCCGCGCGATAGTGCACGGTCGCAGCTTTTGGACGGCCCGATCTGATCCGTGCCGGCTGTCGCGCTTCGCATCTTCTGCGCCTCGTTTTCGCTAGCGTTGGGAAACGCCCCAAACCCGAGACTCTGGCGCAGTTTGGCGCAATTTTCTTCGATTTTAGGCCATTTCGCGGCCTCTTGCAAGTGCTTTAGCGTTCCACCCCGCGCCCCTGCCGCGGCCGGTCGCCACCGGCATGGAGTGCGTGGTTGAAGGACACACGATTTCGGCAGAAGAATGGTCGGACGGCTCCTGGCAGCCGTCGCCCGGTTTTCGCGCCCAGGAGAAGCGACGGCTCGAGCTCCGCCAGGCCACGCCGCACCAGAACGCCGCCCAGCAAGCGACGGCTACACGAAACGACATGAAACCGCGCCCGCCGCCCCAGCGAAAACGCGGACCACTACCTAGGATGCCAGCTGACACCATACACATCGTGGGACGGCCAAAGACTCCCGTCGACCTTACCAAGCTGCCGCCATGGCAACTGTACGAAGCCCTGCTGAAGGCCGCGTCGTTACCGGACCAGCCACCAGCATCCCGCGATAAGCTACGTGTTCACCCCACAAACAACACCTTCACCATCAGTGTGCCAGACTCCGTCCGAGCACAAGCCTACCTTCGCATCACGTCCTTGCAGATAGGAGACCGGACCATCGAATTTCACGTTTACGCCCCACCGCCCGACGATGCCTTTCGTGGCATCATGTTCAATGCCTACGACAGCTTCACTGATGACGAAATCCTGAAGGACTTGCAAGAGAGCAACTCAAGCATGCCTGTCGTGAGCGGCCGCCGCATGGGAGAACCAACCACGTACTCGTCTCCATGCTTGGAGACTGTTTGCCCCGATGGATACTCTATCACGGCGTCTACATTCGCCTCTACCCTTCTACCCAAGAGTAGAAGCTGTTTCATGTCGCAGGTCGGCCACCGAACGACGTTTGCCCCCATCCAAAACGCAACCGCTGCTCCCGTTGTGGCCAGACCACCCGCCGACCCCACAGGGTACTCAACCGACGTGCCTTGCCCGCGGTATCGTTTGTAATGGCGGTCACGCAACGAAACAGCTCGAACTGCAAATATCGTTTTATTAAGAAGCCCATCCCATCCGACAACGCGCCGACAGCACACAACCAGGAGCCCCACAGCAGCACAGCAGCTCGATCCTCCGCACCAGTCGCCCACCGTCACAAGAGCGGTCGCTCCCGCCTCCCCCGCCGCAGCAGCAGGAACAGCCAGCCGCTCCAGATCCCACACCCGTCGCCGGTACCGATCGAGGTCCCGAACGCGGTCCCGATCACGATCCCCTTCGACCAGCCGCTTCAACTCGTCCTCGTCGCCCCTCCCCTGCTCGCCGAATTCATCCCAGGGATCGTCACCGTCTTCGTCCACGCCGGTCCAAGAAGCTCGCCTGGGCCCAAGGACCCCGGAGTCGCTCAAGCGCGCCGACGTCGTCGCCAGATGCACAGGTGAGGGAGCTGGTCAGGGAGAACTCCTCTCTTAAGGCACAACTGTCCTCGCAGCAGTCTCAGATCTCTAAATTAATGTCCAAATAGGAAACCTTACACAATACATCCAATCATTAGAAGAAAAGCTAGACAGAACCATTGCGCAACCACCGGCAACCGCGCCGCAACCGTGGAAGCTACCTCTCCGCCGTCCCAGCCGCAATCGCAGCCGCGGGTAAGCGTAAAGCAAACACCTCTGCCGCGTCGCTTCATGCGGAAATAGATATCGCCGCGGCGGTCTCGAAGGCATATCCCGGCTCTCACGACCCTAGACGCCAAATTCGAAGCCCGTTTCAACACTCTGCAAACAGGCTATGCGGACACGAACAGCTCATGAACGCCCTCAAGAGTTATACGGAGGCCACCAATACTTCACTAAACACCCAAAAATTACACGGAGGCCACGACAGCCGAAATCAACGCTCGCCTCCAGCGCCGCCAGCGTTCGCCACGTTCGGCCAACCTGCCACGCTGCAGGCGGGCCCCAAACCCGGAACGGCTTAATCATGGCGCGTCCTACACTGACCGTGTGGCAGTGGAACTGCAGGGGTACCGTAAGAAACGGAGCCACCTGCAGCAGCTCGTACAGAAACTGCAAGCTGATCCACAGGCGACGGAACCGGCCCGGATGTTATCGCCCTGCAAGAGACATCCACCCCCTCCACTCTCCCCGGTTACGCGACCTACCATCAGCTCGGTTCGCACGCTTACCTCTGCACATCTACGCTCGTTCACAACGGCCTCACGGCCGTGCAGCACGAAATAGAAGCCACGGGCATCAGCACACCTCGTTGAGATTCTCCCTCGCAAGCGCAGACAGGTCGCTGTTCGTCCTGAATGTGTACAGTTCCCCACGTGAGAAAGCGGCAGACTTCTCCCACCTCTTCAGTGAGACGATCGCTCTCGTCGGTGACGCGCAGCTGCTCTTGCTCGGCGACATTAACGCACGTCATCCCGACTGGGGTTACGTGCACACGGACCCGAAAGGCAGAAAGCTCTGGTCGCTAGTACAAGACCTTCGCCTCAACCTGCTTAACGACCCGCAGCAGCCGCCTACACGCATAGGCAACAGTGTGTGCCGTGACACCTCGCTAGACCTCACGCTGTGCAAGAACGTGACGCGCGCTACTTGGGACAATACGGGACTCTGGCAGGCAGCGACCACAAACATCCTCGCGATCACATCGAGACGCGCCTAAGTAAGAAGCCTAAAGCCACGGCTCGCATTACCGAGTGGCCGAAATTCCGCAAGTTGCGTGAAGAAAGAGCCTCCGACACCATTACCGACATCAACGAATGGATCACCTCATTACAAGAGCACGTGCAAGCCAAACCCGCGAGGTGGAGACCACCGCCGACTTGCACACAACCGACTCACGCCTCCTCCTGTGGGACGCACACGCTGGCCTCTTGCGCAGGTGGCGACGGCAGCGTCAAAAACAAGAAGCTACGCCGCCGCCTCGAGACTAGCGCGCGAAATCGAGAACCACAGTCTCGCCCTCGCGCGACAGCAATGGGGCCAGCTGTGTGACGGCCTCAATGGCAGATGAGCTCCAAGAGAACGTGGCACCTACTGCGGCAATTGCTCGATCCCTGCTCGTCAAAATTGTCTGCACATAAACAGCTGCAACGGCTCCTACATCGCTACCCTGGCACGGACGCCGAGCTGCTCGACGAGCTAGCTCTTCGTTACGTGAGCCTCGCCTCGCAGACGCCCGCCGGAGAATTGCCCCCGTACAGCGGCAAACCGAACCCCCAACTGGACGAAGATATTACGGAGGCGGAAATCTACGCGACCATGCTGAAGCTACGCACAACCTCGGCGCCTGGTCCTGACGGCGTAAGCAACAAGTCCCTTCGAAACCTGGACGCCAAATCGGTGGCTGCGCTCACGCAGTACGCGAACGAGTGCTGGCGCTCGGGCCACATACCGCAAGAGTGGAGGCACGCGAAGCTCGTATTTATCCCCAAGCCAGGCAAGAAGATGGACATCGCCAACTTGCGCCCCATATCGCTCACCTCTTGTCTTGGCAAGCTGATAGAACACGTTGTCCTAGCCCGATTACAGACCTACGCTGAAGAAAACGACCTCTTCCCTCCCACGATGCTCGGCTTCCGCGCCCACCTATCTACGCAAGACGGGCTCATGCAGATACACCACGACCTCCTTCGGACCCCGCCGAAAGCCGGCACTCGCGCCGTGCTCGGTCTTGATCTTCACAAGGCCTTCGACTCTGTGCGACACACGGCCATCGCCTCCAACCTTGCCGCCATTGACCCGGGCGAGCGGACGTACAACTACTTATGCGACTTCCTCTCTAACCGCACCATCGAATTTTCGTTGGCCGGCGGCTGCACCTCTAAACGCCTCACACTCGAAGACAGAGGCACCCCTCAAGGAGCAGTTTTGTCTCCATTCCTATTTAACCTTGCCATGCGCACGCTCCCTTCTTCACTCGATCGGATCCCGGGTCTCCGCCATACTATCTACGCCCGACGACGTCACGCTGTGGACGACTACGGGCTCAGACGGACAGATCGAGGAGACCCTCCAACGTGCGGCCGACGCTGTCGTTAGCCACGCGACGCAAGCGGGCCTCACGTGCTCGAAGAGCAAGTCGGAGCTCTTACTGCTTCGCCCGCTCCCGACCGCCGTAGGAATAAGTCCCCTCCCCTACCGGCCATCCACGTCTATGTCAACGGTGTAGCCGTACCGCACGTTGACCACATCCGCATTTTAGGCCTATTCGTTCAATCGAATCAACACAACACCATCGCGCTAGAACGCCTCACCGTCACCGTTACTCAAACGACCCGCCTCATCGCTCGCGTGTCGGCTCGAAAGGAATGAAAGAAAAAGACCTGCTCCAGCTTATCCACGCCTTCGTCATCTCTCGTCTCACGTACGCGCTACCCTACCTTCGCCTACTGGGATGCGAGAGGGACAGAGTCGACCGACTCATCCGCAAAGTGTACAAAACGGCTCTTGGCCTCGTCGTACGACTTCTACGTCGAATGTCCTCAGCCTGGCATCCACAACACCGTCGACGAACTCATCGAATCAAGCCTCACCGCCTCGCCATCGGGCGCAGACCCGGCCTCAATACCGCCGCCTTTACGTCGACGTTTTTTGATCAAGCCACTGCCGAAAAATATGCTTGCTGGACATCACTACGGTAGACGGCGAGCACGAGCCCAAGCCTTAAACGACGCCTACGCCTCGCGGCCCGATGCGGCCTACGTGGACGCGGCACGCTACCCCTCTCAACCAAGCGCGTACGCACTCAGCGTAATGGCTACTCGCACCCCCCTCGACACCAACGCAGTCTTACGAGTAGCCGGCTCCGTCCGTGCCCTCCACCTGCCGAAGCCGAGGAAGCGGCCATAGCTCTCGCGGTGAACTCCGGGTTCACCACGATTCTCAGTGACTCGAAAACCGCGATCTCCCATTTCGGTCGCGGTACCGTTGCTCCCGGTACCTTAAGGCTCCTTCAGTCCCTCGCCAACTTCGAAGACGAGGATCCACCTCCCATATCTCTCATCTGGGTCCCTGCGCACGCGGGAAACCCGGGCAACGAGGCCGCCCACCGACAAGCTCGAGAATTCGTCAAACGAGTGGTGGGCCGCGCCACGAACCCCGAGGACCTCGGCGAGACCCTGGCCTCCTATCACGAAATAGCCCAGCACTATCGCCTCGGGCGTCGAACGAAACCACCGCCGCATCCCAAACTCACGAAACCACAAGAGATCGCGTGGCATCGCCTCCAAACGAACTCCTTCCCGTGCCCACAGGTGTACGCACATTTACCCCGATCTGTTCAGTCCACACTGCTCGCAGTGTGGCTCCGTCGCCTCCTCTCTCACATATTATGGGACTGCAGCGAGGATCCACCCCCGCTGATCTCCTGACCACTCCCTCGCCCGAGGCGTGGGAAAGTGTACTCCGCAGTACGAGCCTCGAAGTACAGATCCGGGCCATACAACGAGCCGAGGAGGTGGCCGCCAGGCACGGCCTGACCGCCATCCCTCTGTGAAAATATTTTCACTTTAATAAACTTGCTTCTCTCTCTCTCTGGGCATGCTACCGACCTCGCGTCGAGAACGCGAAGAGGAACGCTACGCGCGTGTCATCCCTCTAGCCTTGCCGTTAATTCTCACAGGGCGAGCAGGGACCGCGGTCGCGCTTTGCGCGCTTTCTCTTTCGCTTGGAGTCGCGCTCGCTCTTGGCGCGCTTTCCCTTTCGCTCGGGAGCGGACACTTTCCTTGTATTTCACCGATCACAAAGCGGTGATAATGAAGGGACCACGTAAACTAACAGTACAATAAAAGTTTGATGTTTAATATATACACGGTGTTTCACACACTTTATATGATGTACTGGGCGAATTTTAGGGAGAAATTCACGGTTTACCGATGATTCCCTCCGGAGCTTCGCCCCACTCATCATTCACCCCATGGATATGCTGCGATTTTTCTCCTTCCAAGGTGTCCGATCTAAAGTTCATATTTTTAGGTGGTGTGTCTCGCGTCTAATTCAGATCTTACTCGCGCGCCTTAAAGAGTGGTACTACTGGCGATGGAGGCCTACGTATGCTTAGAGAAGCTGTTTGGGCGCGTGTAATTAAAGTCTTATGGTCACTTCTTCGGACCAACTGGGCCGTAACGCTGGGTCATCGCGACAGCAGCACCCCCTAAGTGCTCCTTCACACAGCCGTCAAACAACCCGTCGCGTCACCGTCACGTCAAAACGTACAGCAGACGCGACCGTAGCAGTGTACGAACAGACGACGGCGGTTGCAGCGTCGACAACAGCACGTTTTTGTGCAGTGTTGACCGAGTGATGCACCAAAATAGGAATTGTCGACGCAGCTCAAATGGTTCGCTGGCGACTGATGCTCTCCCGACTCCGCTGTGCTCTCTCCTCGCACCACAAACACACAACACAAAAGCAACCAGTGACTTGTCCCCGTTTTATGGCCCATTCAGTCAGGCGCGCGTTCAGTGTTCCAAGGCACGGACCCGGGGGCCGTATACTAGACGCGTGGCTCTTCTCAGAACTCGGAACTCCAAACGTAAACTGATTTCTGATTGGTCCGTTTTCTAGGGGCGAGGCTCCGTCCCCGTGCCGCCGACGGAAACGTAGAGCACTGCTCTACGTCGCCGTCAACCGGTTTCAAATGCGAAGCATTTCTTAGCGAACTTCTGCGACTTTGAGCGTACCTATCTATCTATCTATCTATCTATATCTATCTATCTATCTATATATCTATCTATCTATCTAGCCGCCTACGACTTTGTGCTCTCCTGGTCGCTTGGTTAATCGAATGTGCACCAAAATTGGTATGGCGTAACATGACTGTATGACGAACATAAATGACAAGTCATAACATGAAAATCATGACACGCATGTCATGTACAGCATGATTTACATGCTACGCTCATGGTGCGCCGGCGGCCGTTTCGCTAGCTTGATATTCACCAAAATTGGTATCTTGTGACGTGACTGTGTGACGAACATAAATAACACGAGTTAACATGAAAATCTTGACACGCATGTCATGTACAGCATGACTTACGTGCCACGCTCATGGTGCGCTGGCGGCCGTTTCGCTAGCTTATATACCCCAAAATTGGTATCTTGCGACGTGACTGTGTAACGAACATAAATAACACGAGTTAACATGAAAATCATGACACGCATGTCATGTACAGCATGACATACGTGCCACGCTCATGGGGCGCTGGCGGCCGTTTCGCTAGCTTTATATACGCCAAAATTGGTATTTTGCGACGTGACTGTGTAACGAACATAAATAACACGAGTTAACATGAAAATCATGACACGCATGTCATGTACAGCATGACCCACGTGCCACGTCATGGGGCGCTGGCGGCCGTTTCGCTAGCTTTATATACCAAAATTGGTATCTTGCGACGTGACTGTGTAACGAACATAAAAAACACGAGTTAACATGAAATCATGACACGCATGTCATGTACAGCATGACTTACATTCCACGCTCATGGGGCGCTGGCGGCCGTTTCGCTAGCTTTATATACGCCAAAATTGATATCTTGCGACGTGACTGTGTAACGAACATAAGTAACGCGAGAGTTAAGTTTTTCATTTGTTCGTTTTCTCCTTGATGTGGATTGAAGTCCCGTCAAGGAGATGATCGACGTCGATGAAGCAGGAGGCAGGTTGGAGGTAATAAAAACTTGAAGGTATATTGTAGCGAAATATTTACAGTCATATGTACATCTTGCCGAAGCACACTGATGATAACATAGACATCAACAGCGTCTTACTCTTCTACTTAACTTTGCTTAACTTAGAGCCTTGAACACTGTTACTATATACGAAGAACCGCGTCTCACTGTTCGACCACCAAGTGGTTACGGCCCAGACAGAAGTTGCATCGTACGGAGTCTTACTGATCGATCAGTTCTGATCGAATCGATGCAGCAGGCATCTCAGGTTTTGCCGAATTCAAGTGAAACGAGAACGCTCGAACTTGAAATCCAAAGGCTCAATCTCAGATTGAGTACGAAAAGCTATTGCAGAAAGAGTGAACGCTGACCGTCTCAATGGCACGTTGTCCAACTGGGTCGGAGACGGGTGATCAGGCGACTGGGTTTGACTCTCCGGCAATGTGCAAAAGTGCTGAAAGGTTTCCGCCTGCCGAGTGACGCGGATGTGCCATTATGGTTTGAGGAAGTAGAAAATTTTGCTACTTACCAAGTACCGTATGAGAGTCGCGTGCATTTGGTTATACCAGCACTAACGAACGAGTTCGTTACCTACTGCGTAACCTCAACCCTGAAGAGAGTGCAGATTACGAGCAGTTAAAGCAGCAGTACTGACGGAACTGAAGCTTTCTCCGGCAGAGTATCTGCAGAGGTTTGAACGAGCAGTAAAGCGGAAGGAAGAGACGTGGGCGCAGTTCGCGTCCGGTGAAAACTTATTTCTCTACTACCCAAGTGAGAGAGGCCGACACGGTAGAAGTGATGGCCGAACTCATGGTTGCTGACCGTATAAAATCGGGACTAAGTACGGAGGGTCTGAGTATGTGAGATTAAGGGAAGGCGAGGGATGGCTTAGGCCAACTGAGATCGCTAAAGTGCTCCAAACTTTCGACAAGCGAAAGGGAAAGGGCGTGCTTCAAAGCAACCAAGTGTAGAAATGGGGCAGAAGCCGGCGACACGAGTAGAGAAAGGGGCTCTGAAGTGCCACTTATGTCACGGCTCAGGCCATTTCGCTAGAGTGCCCGAAGCTAGTGATAAGGAGAGCAACCCAAAAGGCTATCGAGCCAAAGCGGAAGGTACAAAAGGTAACGTTATCCCACGAGACGGAAACTGAAATACCTGATGGAGTACTTAGCGCAAAGGTGAAGTCTCTGAAACACGAGGGTCAAGGCACAAATAAACTGCAGTTAATTCCTGTATCATGTGCAGGTATAGCCGCAGATGCGATTTTGGATACGGGGAGTGAGATAACCGTCATTCGGGAGAGTCTGCTTCCGCGTAGTCTAATAGAGTCGTGTGGCAAGGTGAGATTGGTGTCTGCTTTTGGTAAAACGATCGAGGCAAGGCTAGCTACGTTGCCGGTCAAATTAAATAGCCCGCGAGAGGTTACGGAGCCTCAGAGCGTCGACCTACTCTGCGCGTTAACTGATGAGCTCGTCGAGGGCACAGATTGTTTGTTGACCGAGGAAGATTGGAAACTTTTGTTGAAGGCCAGCAGCCCTCTGGCACCCTGTCGAGCACCGGCCGAGCCTGCTCATGAGGCAGAACAAGTAGTAGAGAAACCAAAAGTAGTGGCCTGCAATCTTACCTTGGAGGAAAAAGACGTTTCCGGGGAAGATGCGCAAATTGATGAAGAAAGGGAGGCGTCGTTAGGCCAAAGAGAAGAGTTCCGCAAAGTGCAGTTGGGTGACACTACGCTAAAAAAATGTTGGGATGATGCTCGTAGTGGGAAATCCGGCATGTTCATTTCAGACGGACTATTATACCACTGCGACTCAATAGCAGGCACTCGAGTGAGTCAGCTAGTTGTCCCCAAAGATAAGCGTACTGAGGTAATGCACTTAGCCCATGAGTCACTATGTGGGGGGCACCTAGGGCCAAAGAAAACAAAAGCTCGCATTAGGTATAACTTCTTTTGGCCGGGTATGGCGAAGGAGATATTAGAGCATTGTCGTTCGTGCCATGAATGTCAAATTCGTTCAGACAGGCGTCGCACGGATAGGGTGCCTATAACTCCGCTCACTAGACCCGAACACCCTTTCCAAGTTGTCAATGTAGATGTAATCGGACCCCTGGACACACCGTCAGCGAGAGGGCATAAGTACGCGCTGTGCTTAGTGGACCTTTGCACGAGGTGGCCAGAGGTGGTCCCACTGCGCTCTTTGACAGCTAAGGCGACTTGTGATGCACTGATTGAGATCTTCAGTCGCACAGGCGTTCCGGAGATGATCTGCTCCGATCAAGGCACTAATTTTAAATCTCAGCTCACGCAAACGATGCTGGAGAAATTAGGCTGCACACCAAGATTCTCAACCCCAGAACACCCAGAGAGTAATGGAGTTGTAGAGAGGTGGAATCGAGTACTGAAAAACATGTTGTATCATGTCATTCAGAGAGACTCCAAGAATTGGGACAAATTGATCCCAATGGTTTTATGGGCTTATCGGGAAGTTCCCCATGAGGTAACCGGAGTAGCTCCGTTTCGTCTATTGTATGGAAGGAATCCACGGGACCGCTTCTAATACTGCAGAGGACGTGGACGGGAGAAATGCCGGTGCCGGCAACATTGAGAGAAAGCCCCGCTAAGTATTTACAGCAACTTAAGAGCAGCTCGAGACTGCCGCTAATATTGCTGAGCTAATGAGTGCAACTCATCAGGAGAGTTACGCCAGTGCGTATAATCGCAGCACCAGGCTCAAAGCTTTTAACGTTGGCGACCAAGTTGTGGTTTTCGACAATGATCGGAATTGTAAGATGTCACCTAAATGGCTAGGCCCATTCACAGTGGTTGGACGTGAGCGCGAACATTCTTACCGCGTTGAAACATCTGAGGGAAAGGTGAAAAGTGTCCACGCCAACAACATTCGACCTTACTATGCAAGGGTCAGTCATATTGGGGTAGTCTTCGATGAGGACCATGATTTTGGGGAGGTGGAATATGCTCCACAACCAACCACTATAAAGCGGGAAGAGCTAGTGCTAACGAGCGAGAAGGTTGCTCACCTTGATGCTGACGCACAGGCGGAAGTACAGGCGGTGTTCCAAAGACATTGCACACTCTTTGACGGCACCCCGGGTATAGCGAAGGTAGACGAACATAAGATAGAAATAGAACCGGGCCACCAGCCAAAAAAGGTGTTTCCTTATCGGGTGCCGGAACTATTAAAGAAGGAAGTCAGCCGGCAAGTTGACGAACTTTGGACTTCGAAGTTGATCTACCCCACGGAGAGTGAGTTCGCACACCCGGGTATGCGTCGGAAAAAAGATGGGACTATCCGCATGTGTGTGGACTATAGGGCGTTAAATGCTGTCACCAAAGTGGATGCGTTCCCTATGATGAATCCTCAGGAATTGATTTTCCGAGTAGGCAGAGCGCAGTTCATCACGGTAGTGGACCTTAGGCGCGGGTACTGGCAGGTACCGATGGAAGAGAAGAGTCAGAAATTCACCGCGTTTGTAACGCACGAGGGTCAGTACGCATGGAAAGTGATGCCTTTCGGGCTAAAAAATTCCGCGGCAACCTTTCAAAGAATGGTGAATAAACTCTTGGCGCAACATCAAATGTATGCCACGGCATACCTTGATGATATTGCTATTTTTTCTAGTACTTGGGAGGAGCACTAAAGCATCTCGACATTATTCTTAAGGTCTTAGATAAGGCGGGACTGAAAGCCAGTCCGGAGAAGTGTCAGGTTGCGCAATCCCACATACATTACCTGGGGCATATTGTCGGTTCAGGGACACATGCACCAGACCCTGAAAAAATAGCAGCGATTAAGAACCTGGTACCACCGCGCACCAAAAAGGAACTACGCAGCCTGTTAGGACTTTGCGGCTACTATCGCGAGTACGTCCGAGGATACGCAGAGGTGACGAGCCCGCTCACGCTGTTAACAAAGAAAGCGGTACCTAATAAGATACCCTGGCCGGAGGAAGCCCAGCGGCATTTGAGATTCTCAAACAATCTTTGTGCGAGGCCGTGGCGCTTAACACTCCAGAGCCATCTCAGCCCTACTGGCTTTTCACAGACGCATCAGCTACGGCGGCGGGAGCATGTTTGGCGCAAATGTCAGCCGAGGGGCAAGAGAAGCCTATCGCCTTTGCAAGCCACCGCTTCTCACCGACCCAGATGCGCTGGTCGACCATTGAGAGGGAAGCGTTCGCAATAATATGGGCCTTAAAGAAGTTTGACTACTGGCTTTTGGTGCCATAGTAAACGTCGTTTCCGACCACAATCCGCTGTCGTACCTTACAACTTCGACTCCGCACGGGGCGAAATTGACAAGATGGGCGCTGGCGTTACAGCGATATCATGTGTCAGTACAACATCGGAAGGGCGTATGTAACGGTAATGCGGATGCATTATCAAGGCTCCAGAATAGTTTATGGAAGCCATCAGAATAACAGTGCCATGCCAACTGGGGGGGACGTGAATGTTCCTGCCCACTTGCTGCTGTATATTGTGGACTGTGTGATTGTGAATTCAAGAAACAGACACTAGTGATCATACTGCTTGAAGCAGCAATGGTGTGCTTGATTGTTTAGCATGTACTTGTTTATTTCTTGTATTCTCCTGTCGTGTTGTCTCGCAATTGTGTTTGATGTTTGTGTAGACTGTTGTATGGTTAGAAAGTCCAGTGACCTAATCGCGGCAGTGATTTATCGTACTACTGAGCGTAGAACAGCCCAGCGTACTCTTTAGGGGGGACGTGTTATGTTTGCCGCTCATAAGTCGATCCTGCAGACGGGACGGCGCGGCACGGTACGTCGTACAAAGCTTCTTTCTCGGCTCTCCCCCTGCCTGGTCTTCGCTGGCAATTATCAAGAGAAAGCAAACGGCTTCCTTTGAGCAGCGATGGCCAGCATGGGTTGCGGTCAGCGACCGTTCTCAGAGGTCGGCGGCTGAATGTGTGGGAAAATGAGGAGGACATCCCCCGCTCTAAGCGTCGCTCGAGGCGACAGTATGCGTGACCCCAACACGGACCAAGATGTGCTTTTGCAACAATGCAAGGTCGAATGCGTGGGAGGCAGGGTCACGCAGACGCCTTTTCTTTCCCGGAACGGTTTAACGACTGGCTCCGCGAGTTCAACTCGATGTGTATGGGAAAATGGCGTGAATGCACCAGGGCTAAAATACAGATGTATTTCGACCGTGAGAATCCCTGAGAGCGTGGGAAGGAGAGGGAGAGCCATGATGGGAAAGAGTGCCAAAACGCCTGTCTGCGCTGTAAAGACACTGCTGTCGAGATTAAGGACAGCCCGGTAGGGAGTGGCTTAATCTGAGAAAACGGATTGGATAAGGGAATGTCGAGGCGGACCACCAGTGGCCACCTCCCCTTTTCTTTGTTACCGCAAGGTACTTAAGACTGGACGGAATTCGTTTCCCTTCAGTCTAGGCTGTAATCACTTAAACTGATAGATCAGTAAGACTCCGTACGATGCAACTTTCGTCTGGGCCGTAACCACTTGGTGGTCGAACAGTGAGACTCGGTTCTTCGTATGTAGTAACAGTGTTCTAGGCTCTAACTTAAGAAAAGTTAAGTAGAAGAGTAAGATGCTGTTGATGTCTATGTTATCATCAGTGTGCTTCGGCAAGATGTACATATGACTGTAAATATTTCGCTGCAATATACCTTCAAGTTTTATTACCTCCAACCTGCCTCCTGCTTCATCGACGTCGATCATCTCCTTGACGGGACTTCAATCCACATCAAGGAGAAAACGAACAAAGGAAAAACATAACTGGCGAGTTAACATAAAAATCATGACACGCATGTCATGTACAGCATGACTTACGTGCCACGCTCATGGGGCGCTGGCGGCCGTTTCGCTAGCTTTATACGCCAAAATTGGTATCTTGCGACTTGACTGTGTAACGAACATAAATAACACGAGTTAACATGAAAATCATGACACGCATGTCATGTACAGCATGACTTACGTGCCACGCTCATGGGGCGCTGGCGGCCGTTTCGCTAGCTTTATATACGCCAAAATTGGTATCTTGCGACGTGACTGTGTAACGAACATAACACGAGTTAACATGAAAATCATGACACGGATGTCATGTACAGCATGACTTACGTGCCGCGCTCATGGGGCGCTGGCGGCCGTTTCGCTAGATTTATATACACCAAAATTGTTCTCTTGTGACGTGACTCCATAACGAACATAACTAACACGAGTTGAAATTAAAATGATGACACGCATGTCATGTACAGCATCACTTACGTGCCACGCTCATGGAGCGCTGGCGGCCGTTTCGCTAGCTTTATATACACCAAAATTGATATCTTGCGACGTGACTGTGTAACGAACATAAATAACACGAGTTAACATGAAAATAATGACACGCATGTCATGTACAGCATGACTTGCGTGCCACGCTCATGGGGCGCTGGCGGCCGTTTCGCTAGCTTTATATCACCAAAATTGATATCTTGCGACGTGACTGTGTAACGAACATAAATAACACGAGTTAACATGAAAATCATGACACGCATGTCATGTACAGCATGACTTGCGTGCCACGCTCATGGGGCGCTGGCGGCCGTTTCGCTAGCTTTATATACACCAAATTGATATCTTGCGACGTGACTGTGTAACGAACATAAATAACACGGGTTAACATGAAAATCATGACACGCATGTCATGTACAGCATGACTTACGTGCCACGCTCATGGAGCGCTGGCGGCCGTTTCGCTAGCTTTATATACGCCAAAATTGGTATCTTGCGACTTGACTGTGTAACGAACATAAATAACACGAGTTAACATGAAAATCATGACACGCATGTCATGTACAGCATGACTTACGTGCCACGCTCATGGGGCGCTGGCGGCCGTTTCGCTAGCTTTATATACGCCAAAATTGGTATCTTGCGACGTGACTGTGTAACGAACATAACACGAGTTAACATGAAAATCATGACACGGATGTCATGTACAGCATGACTTACGTGCCGCGCTCATGGGGCGCTGGCGGCCGTTTCGCTAGATTTATATACACCAAAATTGTTCTCTTGTGACGTGACCGTAACGAACATAACTAACACGAGTTGAAATTAAATGATGACACGCATGTCATGTACAGCATCACTTACGTGCCACGCTCATGGAGCGCTGGCGGCCGTTTCGCTAGCTTTATATACACCAAAATTGATATCTTGCGACGTGACTGTGTAACGAACATAAAACACGAGTTAACATGAAAATAATGACACGCATGTCATGTACAGCATGACTTGCGTGCCACGCTCATGGGCGCTGGCGGCCGTTTCGCTAGCTTTATATACACCAAAATTGATATCTTGCGACTTGACTGTGTAACGAACATAAATAACACGAGTTAACATGAAAATCATGACACGCATGTCATGTACAGCATGACTTGCGTGCCACGCTCATGGGGCGCTGGCGGCCGTTTCGCTAGCTTTATATACACCAAAATTGATATCTTGCGACGTGACTGTGTAACGAACAAAATAACACGGGTTAACATGAAAATCATGACACGCATGTCATGTACAGCATGACTTACGTGCCACGCTCATGGAGCGCTGGCGGCCGTTTCGCTAGCTTTATATACACCAAAATTGATATCTTGCGACGTGACTGTGTAACGAACATAAATAACACGAGTTAACATGAAAATAATGACACGCATGTCATGTACAGCATGACTTGTGTGCCACGCTCATGGGCGCTGGCGGCCGTTTCGCTAGCTTATATACACCAAAATTGATATATTGCGACGTGACTGTGTAACGAACATAAATAACACGAGTTAACATGAAAATCATGACACGCATGTCATGTACAGCATGACTTGCGTGCCACGCTCATGGGGCGCTGGCGGCCGTTTCGCTAGCTTTATATACACCAAAATTGATATCTTGCGACGTGACTGTGTAACGAACATAAATAACACGAGTTCACATGAAAATCATAACACGCATGTCATGTACAGCATGACTTACGTGCCACGCTCATGGTGCGCTGGCGGCCGTTTCTCTAGCTTGATCGACTCCGAAGTTGGTATTGCGCGACGTTACTGTGTGACGAACATAAATAATAGGAGTTAACATGAAAACCATGACACGCAGTTTCCTCAATGACATACAAGACGATGTAGGCAGCTTTTGCTGGCTGCTTCGCATTACATCGATTCCCACAATGCGTGGGAACTGCCGGCTTTTTTTCTGTTCTGTTCTGTTCTGTTCTAACTGTTTTGACGGAAATCGGTGCCGTGACGGTGACGTGACGGGGCGTTTGACGGCTGTGTGAACGAACCCTAATACGTCACTCCGAAACTGCTGCTCCGGTGTGCGAGTTACCGCCTTCATGATTTGTCGATTCATTCTACGTCATGATCTATCTGAGCGATTGCAGACGTGTGTATAGTCAGAAGTGACATCCTTGCAATGCATTCACCCCCCTCCCCCAAGCAAGGGCGAAGCAGCCAATGCAATAGCAATAAATTGTAATGTTTATACGAAGTAAGACTGGCCGCTAGCCCTTTTGAACGCGGTCTCGACTAACTACACAAAACGCTGGTGTGTAAGAGAATACAACCGCTCCAGGAGAGAAGCGGTTGCCGGACAGTCTGTTCACGTTGAGAGCACAGCACGTAGAAAGGTATAGGAGCCGTGTGCTGATGCCTGCCGTGATAGCGTGCGCTCCAGCGATCGCGACTGCGCCTTCATAATCAAAGTTCACAGTTGTTGCTGGAGCGACACGTACCTCCTCCTCCCCCCCCCCCCGGCCCCTTTCTGCTTCATGCTCCCTCAAGACGGGCGGCGCGTTTCGTGAGAGCAGCAATCGAAGGCAGGCCTCGCACGCGGGATGCTGTGACCGCATGCGCCCCCCATGCGACGGAGATGGGCCGGCTTGTTTAATATCTGCTTCAGCCGCGTTCGTCGCAACCGCTCGAGCGCTTTTACTCGCGGGTAGAACATCCGATGCGCGGGAGGATGTAATCGATTGGACTTTACACTGAACATGATGGTGACGGCAATGATGACAAGCTTCACTGATGACGAAATCCTGAAGGACTTGCAAGAGAGCAACAAGCATGCCTGTCGTGGCGGCCGCCGCATGGGAAGACCAACCACGTACTCGTCCATGCTTGGAGACTGTTTGCCCCGATGGATACTCTATCACGGCGTCTACATTCGCCTCTACCCCTTCTACCCAAGAGTAGAAGCTTGTTTCAACTGTCGCAAGGTCGGCCACCGAACTGACGTTTGCCCCCATCCAAAACGCAACCGCTGCTCCCGTTGTGGCCAGGACCACCCGCCGACCCACAGGGTACCCAACCGACGTGCCTTGCCCGCTGTATCGTTTGTAATGGCGGTCACGCAACGAACAGTTCGAACTGCAAATATCGTTTTATTAAGAAGCCCATCCCATCCGACAACGCGCCGAAGCAAGCACACAACCAGGAGCCACCACAGCAGCAGCCGTCGATCCTCCGCACAGTCGCTCACCGTCACAAGAGCGGTCGCTCCCGCCTCCCGGCCAGCCGCAGCAGCAGGAACAGACCAGCCGCTCCAGATCCCACACCCGTCGCCGGTACCGATCGAGGTCCCGAACGCGGTCCCGATCACGGTCCCGTTCGACCAGCCGCTTCAACTCGTCCTCGTCGCCCCTCCCTGCTCGCCGAATTCATCCCAGGGATCGTCACCGTCTTCGTCCACGCCCGGTCCCAAGAAGCTCGCCTGGGCCCAAGGACCCCCGGAGTCGCTCAAAGCGTCGCCGACGTCGTCGCCAGATGCACAGGTGAGGGAGCTGGTCAGGGAGAACTCCTCTCTTAAGGCACAACTGTCCTCGCAGCAGTCTCAGATCTCTAAATTAATGTCCCAAATAGGAAACCTTACACAATACATCCAATCATTAGAAGCAAAGCTAGACAGAACCATTGCGCAACCACCGCA
The DNA here is from genome assembly GCF_013339695.2 of Rhipicephalus sanguineus. Lineage (NCBI taxonomy): Eukaryota > Metazoa > Arthropoda > Arachnida > Ixodida > Ixodidae > Rhipicephalus > Rhipicephalus sanguineus. The sequence continues at coordinate 45,549 of NW_023616436.1, forward strand.
ACCGCGCCGCAACCGATGGAAGCTACCTCTCCGCCGTCCCAGCCGCAATCGCAGCCCGCGGGTAAGCGTAAAGCAAACACTCTACCGCGTCGCTTCATGCGGAAATAGATATCGCCGCGGCGGTCTCGAAGGCAGTATCCGCGGCTCTCACGACCCTAGACGCCAAATTCGAAGCCCGTTTCAACACTCTGCAACAGGCCATTGCGGACACGAACAGCTCATTGAACGCCCTCAAGAGTTATACGGAGGCCACCAATACTTCACTAAACACCCTCAAAAATTACACGGAGGCCACCACAGCCGAAATCAACGCCGCCTCGAGCGCCGCCAGCGTTCGACCACGTTCGGCCAACCTGCCACGCTGCAGGCGGGCCCCAAACCCGGAACGGCTTAATCATGGCGCGTCCTACACTGACCGTGTGGCAGTGGAACTGCAGGGGGTACCGTAAGAAACGGAGCCACCTGCAGCAGCTCGTACAGAAACTGCAAGCTGATCCACAGGCGACGGAACCGGCCCCGGATGTTATCGCCCTGCAAGAGACATCCACCCCCTCCACTCTCCCCGGTTACGCGGCCTACCATCAGCTCGGTTCGCACGCTTCCCCTGCACATCTACGCTCGTTCACAACGGCCTCACGGCCGTGCAGCACGAAATAGAAGCCACGGGCATTCAGCACACGCTCGTTGAGATTCTCCCTCGCAAGCGCACAGACAGGTCGCTGTTCGTCCTGAATGTGTACAGTTCCCCACGTGAGAAAGCGGCAGACTTCTCCCACCTCTTCAGTGAGACGATCGCTCTCGTCGGTGACGCGCAGCTGCTCTTGCTCGGCGACTTTAACGCACGTCATCCAGACTGGGGTTACGTGCACACGGACCCGAAAGGCAGAAAGCTCTGGTCGCTAGTACAAGACCTTCGCCTCACCCTGCTTAACGACCCGCAGCAGCCGCCTACACGCATAGGCAACAGTGTGTGCCGTGACACCTCGCCAGACCTCACGTATGCAAGAACGTGACGCGCGCTACTTGGGACAATACGGGACTCTTGGCAGGCAGCGACCAAACATCCTCGCGATCACAATCGAGACGCGCCTAAGTAAGAAGCCGAAACCCACGGCTCGCATTACCGAGTGGCCGAAATTCCGCAAGTTGCGTGAAGAAAGAGCCTCCGACACCATTACCGACATCAACGAATGGATCACCTCATTACAAGAGCACGTGCAAGCCACAACCCGCGAGGTGGAGACCACCGCCGACTTGCACACAACCGACTCTCGCCTCCTCCACATGTGGGACGCACACGCTGGCCTCTTGCGCAGGTGGCGACGGCAGCGTCACAACAAGAAGCTACGCCGCCGCCTCGAGACTCTAGCGCGCGAAATCGAGAACCACAGCCTCGCCCTCGCGCAACAGCAATGGGGCCAGCTGTGTGACGGCCTCAATGGGCAGATGAGCTCCAAGAGAACGTGGCACCTACTGCGGCAATTGCTCGATCCCTGCTCGTCAAAATTGTCTGCACAAAAACAGCTGCAACGGCTCCTACATCGCTACCCTGGCACGGACGCCGAGCTGCTCGACGAGCTAGCTCTTCGTTACGTGAGCCTCGCCTCGCCAGACGCGCCGCCGGAGAAATTGCCCCCGTACAGCGGCAAACCGAACCCCCAACTGGACGAAGATATTACGGAGGCGGAAATCTACGCGCCATGCTGAAGCTACGCACAACCTCGGCGCCTGGTCCTGACGGCGTAAGCAACAAGTCCCTTCGAAACCTGGACGCCAAATCGGTGGCTGCGCTCACGCAGTACGCGAACGAGTGCTGGCGCTCGGGCCACATACCGCAAGAGTGGAGGCACGCGAAGCTCGTATTTATCCCCAAGCCAGGCAAGAAGATGGACATCACCAACTTGCGCCCCATATCGCTCACCTCTTGTCTTGGCAAGCTGATAGAACACGTTGTCCTAGCCAGATTACAGACCTACGCTGAAGAAAACGACCTCTTCCCTCCCACGATGCTCGGCTTCCGCGCCACCTATCTACGCAAGACGCGCTCGTGCAGATACACCACGACCTCCTTCGGACCCCGCCGAAAGCCGGCACTCGCGCCGTGCTCGGTCTTGATCTTCACAAGGCCTTCGACTCGGTGCGACACACGGCCATCGCCTCCAACCTTGCCGCCATTGACCCGGGCGAGCGGACGTACAACTACGTATGCGACTTCCTCTCTAACCGCACCATCGAATTTTCGTTGGCCGGCGGCTGCACTCTAAACGCCTCACACTCGGAGGCAGAGACACCCCTCAAGGAGCAGTTTTGTCTCCATTCCTATTTAACCTTGCCATGCGCACGCTCCCTTCTTCACTCGATCGGATCCCGGGTCTCCGCCATACCATCTACGCCGACGACGTCACGCTGTGGACGACTACGGGCTCAAACGGACAGATCGAGGAGACCCTCCAACGTGCGGCCGACGCCGTCGTTAGCCACGCGACGCAGGCGGGCCTCACGTGCTCGAGAGCAAGTCGGAGCTCTTACTGCTTCGCCCTCCCGACCGCCGTAGGAATAAGTCCCTCCCCTACCGGCCATCCACGTCTATGTCAACGGTGTAGCCGTACCACACGTTGACCACATCCGCATTTTAGGCCTATTCGTTCAATCGAATCAACGCAACACCATCGCGCTAGAACGCCTCACCGTCACCGTTACTCAAACGACCCGCCTCATCGCTCGCGTGTCGGCTCGAAAGGAATGAAAGAAAAAGACCTGCTCCAGCTTATCCACGCCTTCGTCATCTCTCGTCTCACGTACGCGCTCCTACCTTCGCCTACTGGGATCCGAGAGGGACAGAGTCGACCGACTCATCCGCAAAGTGTACAAACGGCTCTTGGCCTCGTCCGTACGACTTCTACATCGAATGTCCTCAGCCTTGGAATCCACAACACCGTCGACGAACTCATCGAAGCACACCGTACAGCACAAATCCAGCGACTTCGCGGCAGCAAGACCGGCCGCTGGATACTCGCTCGCATCGGCCTCACCGCCTCGCCATCGGGCGCAGACCCGGCCTCAATACCTCCGCCTTTACGTCGACGTTTTTTCATCAAGCCACTGCCGAAAAATATGCTTGCTGGACATCACGACGGTAGACGGCGAGCACGAGCCCAAGCCTTAAACGACGCCTACGCCTCGCGGCCCGATGCGGCCTACGTGGACGCGGCACGCTACCCCTCTCAACCAAGCGCGTACGCACTCAGCGTAATGGCTACTCGCACCCCCCTCGACACCAACGCAGTCTTACGAGTAGCCGGCTCCGTCCGTGCCCTCCACCCTGCCGAAGCCGAGGAAGCGGCCATAGCTCTCGCGGTGACTCCGGGTTCACCACGATTCTCAGCGACTCGAAAACCGCCATCTCCCATTTCGCTCGTGGTACCGTTGCTCCCGGTACCTTACACGGCTCCTTCAGTCCCTCGCCTACTTCGAAGACGAGGATCGACCTCCCATATTTCTCGTCTGGGTCCCTGCGCACGCGGGAAACCCGGGGAACGAGGCCGCCCACCGGCAAGCTCGAGAATTCGTCAACCGAGTGGTGGGCCGCGCCACGAACCCCGAGGACCTCGGCGACCCTGACCTCCTATCACGAAATAGCCCAGCACTATCGCCTCGGGCGTCGAACGAAACCACCGCCGCATCCCAAACTCACGAAACCACAAGAGATCGCGTGGCGTCGCCTCCAAACGAACTCCTTCCCGTGCCCACAGGTGTACACACATTTACCCCGATCTGTTCAGTCCACACTGCTCGCAGTGTGGCTCCGTCGCCTCCCTCTCTCACATATTATGGGACTGCAGCGAGGATCCACCCCCGCCTGATCTCCTGACCACTCCCTCGCCCGAGGCGTGGGAAAGTGTACTCCGCAGTACGAGCCTCGAAGTACAGATCCGGGCCATACAACGAGCCGAGGAGGTGGCCGCCAGGCACGGCCTGACCGCCATCCCTCTGTGAAAATATTTCACTTTAATAAAGTTGCTTCTCTCTCTCTTGGGCATGCTACCGACCTCGCGTCGAGAACGCGAAGAGGAACGCTACGCGCGTCGTGTCATCCCTCTAGCCTTGCCGTTAATCTACAGGGCGAGCAGGGACCGCGGTCGCGCTTTGCGCGCTTTCTCTTTCGCTTGGAGTCGCGCTCGCTCTTGGCGCGCTTTCCCTTTCGCTCGGGAGCGGACACTTTCCTTGTATTTCACCGATCACAAAGCGGTGATAATGAAGGGACCACGTAAACTAACAGTACAATAAAAGTTTGATGTTTAATATATACACGGTGTTTCACACACTTTATATGATGTACTGGGCGAATTTTAGGGAGAAATTCACGGTTTACCGATGATTCCCTCCGGAGCTTCGCCCCACTCATCATTCACCCCATGGATATGCTGCGATTTTTCTCCTTCCAAGGTGTCCGATCTAAAGTTCATATTTTTAGGTGGTGTGTCTCGCGTCTAATTCAGATCTTACTCGCGCCTTAAAGAGTGGTACTACTGGCGATGGAGGCCTACGTATGCTTAGAGAAGCTGTTTGGGCGCGTGTAATTAAAGTCTTATGGTCACTTCTTCGGACCAATGGGCCCGTAACTGCTGGGTCATCGCGACAGCAGCACCCCCTAAGTGCTCCTTCACACAGCCGTCAAACAACCCGTCGCGTCACCGTCACGTCAAAACGTACAGCAGACGCGACGTAGCAGTGTACGAACAGACGACGGCGGTTGCAGCGTCGACAACAGCACGTTTTTGTGCAGTGTTGACCGAGTGATGCACCAAAATAGGAATTGTCGACGCAGCTCAAATGGTTCGCTGGCGACTGATGCTCTCCCGACTCCGCTGTGCTCTCCTCCTCGCACCACAAACACACACACAAAAGCAACCAGTGACTTGTCCCCCCGTTTTATGGCCCATTCAGTCAGGCGCGCGTTCAGTGTTCCAAGGCCACGGACCCGGGGGCCGTATACTAGACGCGTGGCTCTTCTCAGAACTCGGAACTCCAAACGTAAACTGATTTCTGATTGGTCCGTTTTCTAGGGGCGAGGCTCCGTCCCCGTGCCGCCGACGGAAACGTAGAGCACTGCTCTACGTCGGCGTCAACCGGTTTCAAATGCGAAGCATTTCTTAGCGAACTTCTGCGACTTTGAGCGTACCTATCTGCGACTTTGAGCGTACTATCTATCTATCTATCTATCTATCTATCTATCTAGCCGCCTACGACTTTGTGCTCTCCTGGTCGCTTGGTTAATCGAATGTGCACCAAATTGGTATGGCGTAACATGACTGTATGACGAACATAAATGACAAGTCATAACATGAAAATCATGACACGCATGTCATGTACAGCATGATTTACATGCTACGCTCATGGTGCGCCGGCGGCCGTTTCGCTAGCTTGATATTCACCAAAATTGGTATCTTGTGACGTGACTGTGTGACGAACATAAATAACACGAGTTAACATGAAAATCTTGACACGCATGTCATGTACAGCATGACTTACGTGCCACGCTCATGGTGCGCTGGCGGCCGTTCGCTAGCTTTATACCCCAAAATTGGTATCTTGCGACGTGACTGTGTAACGAACATAAATAACACGAGTTAACATGAAAATCATGACACGCATGTCATGTACAGCATGACATACGTGCCACGCTCATGGGGCGCTGGCGGCCGTTTCGCTAGCTTTTACGATAGCTTATAGCCAAAATTGGTATTTTGCGACGTGACTGTGTAACGAAATAAATAACACGAGTTAACATGAAAATCATGACACGCATGTCATGTACAGCAGGACCCACGTGCCACGCTCATGGGGCGCTGGCGGCCGTTTCGCTAGCTTTATATACGCCAAAATTGGTATCTTGCGACGTGACTGTGTAACGAACATAAATAACACGAGTTAACATGAAAATCATGACACGCATGTCATGTACAGCATGACTTACGTTCCACGCTCATGGGGCGCTGGCGGCCGTTTCGCTAGCTTTATATACGCCAAAATTGATATCTTGCGACGTGACTGTGTAACGAACATAAGTAACGCGAGAGTTAAGTTTTTCATTTGTTCGTTTTCTCCTTGATGTGGATTGAAGTCCCGTCAAGGAGATGATCGACGTCGATGAAGCAGGAGGCAGGTTGGAGGTAATAAAAACTTGAAGGTATATTGTAGCGAAATATTTACAGTCATATGTACATCTTTCCGAAGCACACTGATGATAACATAGACATCAACAGCGTCTTACTCTTCTACTTAACTTTGCTTAAGTTAGAGCCTTGAACACTGTTACTATATACGAAGAACCGCGTCTCACTGTTCGACCACCAAGTGGTTACGGCCCAGACAGAAGTTGCATCGTACGGAGTCTTACTGATCGATCAGTTCTGATCGAATCGATGCAGCAGGCATCTCAGGTTTTGCCGAATTCAAGTGAAACGAGAACGCTCGAACTTGAATCCAAAGGCTCAATCTCCAGATTGAGTACGAAAGCTATTGCAGAATAGAGTGAACGCTGACCGTCTCAATGATACGTTGTCCAACCATGGGTCGGGACGGGTGATCATGGGCGACTGGGTTTGACTCTATCCGGCAATGTGCAAAAGTGCTGAAAGGATTCCGCCTGCCGAGTGACGCGGATGTGCCATTATGGTTTGAGGAAGTAGAAAAACTTTTTGCTACTTACCAAGTACCGTATGAGAGTCGCGTGCATTTGGTTATACCAGCACTAACTAAACGAGTTCGTTACCTACTGCGTAACCTCAACCCTGAAGAGAGTGCAGATTACGAGGCAGTTAAAGCAGCAGTACTGACGGAACTGAAGCTTTCTCGGCAGAGTATCTGCAGAGGTTTGAACGAGCAGTAAAGCGAAGGAAGAGACGTGGGCGCAGTTCGCGTCCGGTGAAAACTTATTTCTCTACTACCTCCAAGTGAGAGAGGCCGACACGGTAGAAGTGATGGCCGAACTCATGGTTGCTGACCGTATAAAATCGGGACTAAGTACGGAGGGTCTGAGTATGTGAGATTAAGGGAAGGCGAGGGATGGCTTAGGCCAACTGAGATCGCTAAAGTGCTCCAAACTTTCGAACAAGCGAAAGGGAAAGGGCGTGCTTCAAAGCAACCAAGGGGAAATGGGGCAGAAGCCGGCGACACGAGTAGAGAAAGGGGCTCTGAAGTGCCACTTATGTCACGGCTCAGGCCATTTGCTAGAGAATGCCCGAAGTCTAGTGATCAGGAGAGCAACCCAAAAAGGCTATCGAGCCAAAGCGGAAGGTACAAAAGGTAACGTTATCCCACGAGACGGAAACTGAAATACCTGATGAGTACTTAGCGCAAAGGTGAAGTCTCTGAAACACGAGGGTCAAGGCACAAATAAACTGCAGTTAATTCCTGTATCATGTGCAGGTATAGCCGCAGATGCGATTTTGGATACGGGGAGTGAGATAACCGTCATTCGGGAGAGTCTGCTTCCGCGTAGTCTAATAGAGTCGTGTGGCAAGGTGAGATTGGTGTCTGCTTTTGGTAAAAGGATCGAGGCAAGGCTAGCTACGTTGCCGGTCAAATTAAATAGCCCGCGAGAGGTTACGGAGCCTCAGAGCGTCGACCTACTCTGCGCGTTAACTGATGAGCTCGTCGAGGGCACAGATTGTTTGTTGACCGAGGAAGATTGGAAACTTTTGTTGAAGGCCAGCAGCCCTCTGGCACCCTGTCGAGCACCGGCCGAGCCTGCTCATGAGGCAGAACAAGTAGTAGAGAAACCAAAAGTAGTGGTCTGCAATTACCTTGGAGGAGAAAGACGTTTCCGGGGAAGATGCGCAAATTGATGAAGAGAGGGAGGCGTCGTTAGGCCAAAGAGAAGAGTTCCGCAAAGTGCAGTTGGGCGACACTACGCTAAAAAAATGTTGGGAAGATGCTCGTAGTGGGAAATCCGGCATGTTCATTTCTGACGGACTATTATACCACTGCGACTCAATAGCAGGCACTCGAGTGAGTCAGCTAGTTGTCCCCAAAGATAAGCGTACTGAGGTAATGCACTTAGCCCATGAGTCACTATGGGGGGCACCTAGGGCCAAAGAAAGCAAAAGCTCGCATTAGGTATAACTTCTTTTGGCCGGGTATGGCAAGAGATATTAGAGCATTGTCGTTCGTGCCATGGATGTCAAATTCGTTCAGACAGGCGTCGCACGGATAGCGTGCCTATAACTCCGCTCACTAGACCCGAACACCCTTTCCAAGTTGTCAAGGTAGATGTAATCGGACCCCTGGACACACCGTCAGCGAGAGGGCATAAGTACGCGCTGTGCTTAGTGGACCTTTGCACGAGGTGGCCAGAGGTGGTCCCACTGCGCTCTTTGACAGCTAAGGCGACTTGTGATGCACTGATTGAGATCTTCAGTCGCACAGGCGTTCCGGAGATGATCTGCTTCGATCAAGGCACTAATTTTAAATCTCAGCTCACGCAAACGATGCTGGAGAAATTAGGCTGCACACCAAGATTCTCAACCCCAGAACACCAGAGAGTAATGGAGTTGTAGAGAGTGGAAACGAGTACTGAAAAACATGTTGTATCATGTCATTCAGAGAGACTCCAAGAATTGGGACAAATTGATCCCAATGGTTTTATGGGCTTATCGGGAAGTTCCCCATGAGGTAACCGGAGTAGCTCCGTTTCGTCTATTGTATGGAAGGAATCCGCGGGACCGCTTCTAATACTGCAGAGGACGTGGACGGGAGAAATGCCGGTGCCGGCAACATTGAGAGAAAGCCCCGCTAAGTATTTACAGCAACTTAAGGAGCAGCTCGAGCTGCCGCTAATATTGCTGAGCTAATGAGTGCAACTCATCAGGAGAGTTACGCCAGTGCGTATAATCGCAGCAATAGCCTGAAAGCTTTTAACGTTGGCGACCAAGTTGTGGTTTTCGACAATGATCGGAATTGTAAGATGTCACCTAAATGGCTAGGCCCATTCACAGTGGTTGGACGTGAGCGCGAACACTCTTACCGCGTTGAAACATCTGAGGGAAAGGTGAAAAGTGTCCATGCCAACAACATTCTACCTTACTATGCAAGGGTCAGTCATATTGGGGTCGTCTTCGATGAGGACCATGATTTTGGGGAGGTGGAATATGCTCCAAACCAACCACTATAAAGCGGGAAGAGCTAGTGCTAACGAGCGAGAAGGTTGCTCACCTTGATGCTGACGCACAGGCGGAAATACAGGCGGTGTTCCAGAGACATTGCACACTCTTTGACGGCACCCCGGGTATAGCGAAGGTAGACGAACATAAGATAGAAATAGAACCGGGCCACCAGCCAAAAAAGGTGTTTCCTTATCGGGTGCCGGAACTATTAAAGAAGGAAGTCAGCCGGCAAGTTGACGAACTTTGACTTCGAAGTTGATCTACCCCACGGAGAGTGAGTTCGCACACCCGGTGGTATGCGTCGGGAAAAAGGATGGGACTATCCGCATGTGGTGGACTATAGGGCGTTAAATGCTGTCCCAAAGTGGATGCGTTCCCTATGATGAATCCTCAGGAATTGATTTTCCGAGTAGGCAGAGCGCAGTCACGGTAGTGGACCTTAGGCGCGGGTACTGGCAGGTACCGATGGAAGAGAAGAGTCAGAAATTCACCGCGTTTGTAACGCACGAGGGTCAGTACGCATGGAAAGTGATGCCTTTCGGGCTAAAAAATTCCGCGGCAACCTTTCAAAGAATGGTGAATAAACTCCAGCATGACTTGTGTGCCACGCTCATGGGGCGCTGGCGGCCGTTTCGCTAGCTTTATATACACCAAAATTGATATATTGCGACGTGACTGTGTAACGAACATAAATAACACGAGTTAACATGAAAATCATGACACGCATGTCATGTACAGCATGACTTGCGTGCCACGCTCATGGGGCGCTGGCGGCCGTTTCGCTAGCTTTATATACACCAAAATTGATATCTTGCGACGTGACTGTGTAACGAACATAAATAACACGAGTTCACATGAAAATCATAACACGCATGTCATGTACAGCATGACTTACGTGCCACGCTCATGGTGCGCTGGCGGCCGTTTCTCTAGCTTGATCGACTCCGAAGTTGGTATTGCGCGACGTTACTGTGTGACGAACAAAATAATAGGAGTTAACAAAAACCATGACACGCAGTTTCCTCAATGACATACAAGACGATGTAGGCAGCTTTTGCTGGCTGCTTCGCATTACATCGATTCCCACAATGCGTGGGAACTGCCGGCTTTTTTTCTGTTCTGTTCTGTTTGTTCTAACTGTTTTGACGGAAATCGGTGCCGTGACGGTGACGTGACGGGGCGTTTGACGGCTGTGTGAACGAACCCTAATACGTCACTCCGAAACTGCTGCTCCCGGTGTGCGAGTTACCGCCTTCATGATTTGTCGATTCATTCTACGTCATGATCTATCTGAGCGATTGCAGACGTGTGTTATAGTCAGAAGTGACATCCTTGCAATGCATTCACCCCCCTCCCCCCAAGCAAGGGCGAAGCAGCCATGCAATAGCAATAAATTGTAATGTTATACGAAGTAAGACTGGCCGCTAGCCCTTTTGAACGCGGTCTCGACTAACTACACAAAACGCTGGTGTGTAAGAGAATACAACCGCTCCAGGGAGAGAAGCGGTTGCCGGACAGTCTGTTCACGTTGAGAGCACAGCACGTAGAAAGGTATAGGAGCCGTGTGCTGATGCCTGCCGTGATAGCGTGCGCTCCAGCGATCGCGACTGCGCCTTCATAATCAAAGTTCACAGTTGCTGGAGCGACACGTACCTCCTCCTCCCCCCCCCCGGCCCCTTTCTGCTTCATCCCTCAAGACGGGCGGCGCGTTTCGTGAGAGCAGCAATCGAAGGCAGGCCTCGCACGCGGGATGCTGTGACCGCATGCGCCCCCATGCGACGGAGATGGGCCGGCTTGTTTAATATCTGCTTCAGCCGCGTTCGTCGCAACCGCTCGAGCGCTTTTACTCGCGGGTAGAACATCCGATGCGCGGGAGGATGTAATCGGTTTGGACTTTACACTGAACATGATGGTGACGGCAATGATGACGGAAAAAAAAAAACCCGTCGAGAGTGTTTCAACTTTGAAGCTTATTGTGTTTCTTCTTTCTCATACAGAAAAGGAGCGAGAGGTAAAAACCTTGCTGGCTGACTGAGGCTCTTACTCCTATGCGCATTTGGCATGCATGTAAATAATTTTCAGTGCAAATAAAACAACACAGATAGAACATCCTACAAACACTTTATGAAATATACTTCTATGCATAAGCACTAACAGGGAAAAAATAAAAATAAAACGTATGTATGTGGTGAAAATAACCAGTTAGCACATTTATTTTATTTTAAGCTATCAGAGAACCTAACAGAAAGTCTTTTACATTTTGTTTAAAGCCCGATTCAAAAATCAATGTGATACTCATCAATGTTTAGTAGCTGAGGTATTTGATAATCTAGGTCTTGACACCCGTAGATGGTACGCATGAGGGTAGTATTCTGATTTGACAGCGTAATTCGTATCAAGAGAAAGAATGGGCAGGCTGACAATATGGAGTCTGTGTTTTTATGCGAAAAGTAATCTATCACAGTAAACTTGATTTGCTCGGATTAATGAGTGTTTATCATAGACCGTATGTGCGTATGTCTAGCGGTCTATTGTGGTTGTTATCGGAAACTTGTGTTATCCTTTTTTGTGAGCGTAATCATTTTTTGTAGTTTTTGCAGCCGTTGTCGCCCAGATTATTGTACAATAACTAAATTTTGAGCAAAAAATGGCGTTGTACATTGCTTTCTTTAGTGGTAGTGGTATAAGACTAGTAATTTTAAACTGGGAGCCTACCACTTTACTAAGGTCCCTGCTTTACTGAATACACTGTTGTGTGTTAAAAGACGTAGACAAGAGCAGAGAGACACACGGTGCGTTCCGTGTGTGCTCTTGTCTACATCTTTAATGCGCAACAGTGTACGAGTAATGGCAAACGAACAAGCACGAATAGATGCCCTTCTAAGCTCTACTAAGCTCACTAAGGTCACTTTACTAAGATCACTGTCCATATATAATTGCTGTCGCAATAAGAAATCACACCATCTCCCGCTAAAGGGGACCATGATGCGATGCGAAGCAGTGTTTCGGCATGTTGAGCCCGCGTTTCAGAGGGGTAGTGGTGAGGGGGGAAAGGGGAGAGGGGAAGTGTAGAGGGGGAGGGAGACAGGGGAAGGGGAAAGAGAAGGGAGAGGAGAAAGAGGAGAGAGGGGAGGTGAGGGAGGGGGGGAGGGAGGAGGCGGCGGGAGAGGGAGACACTCACCAATCAGGTGAGTGTCTAAAATGAATTTAGATACCCGTGAACTGACACATTTGCAACAAATGCAAACCTTCGAAAAAACGCGACGCACGTAAGTGCATGTAACGAGCCGGGCTGTTGACGCGGTTGGAGCGATGGATGGATGAATGCTACGAGCGTCCCCTTTATAACGAGGCGGCGACATGTGTGCCACCAGGCTCGACAAAAAAAAAAACAACTTTTTTTCTACGCTGGCCCAATGCCTTCTATACATTGATTATATTGAACCTACTATAAATTAGGAGTTTCCAACTCACCTCAGCCAGCGGGCCACACTAACGCAATTTAGTCCCGAAAGAGCCGAGGCAGCGAACGAGTAGGAGCGATGGAAGGGGGGGTGTAGCTAGTACAAATTGTCAGCAAACGTTGCCATTTCAAATAAAGCCTTTCCCATGTCTTATATACGGGTCCTTTCTGAAGGAGATTTGGCGCCCGGATTGCAGCAACCTTTCGAAGCCGATCTCCAAAATGCTGGACGCCGATTCTAAAATATACAGTGAAACCTCGGTGATACGAATTTCACGGGACCATCAAAAATATTCGTGATTAATATGAAGCAGCGCACGACGACAGGCACAAAAGGAAGGAACGGGACACCGCTGCCTGTCGTCGTGCGCTGCTTCATATTAATCATGAACTATCACCAACTCGCCCAACTTTCGACATTACTGAAAAATATTCGTATCATTCGAAATTCGTATCACCAGAAAACATGGAAAATTAGTATGCGAAAAAGAAAGCTGGCGTACATTTGCATTTATTGTTTCTCAGTGCCGCAGCAACGACAGGAAGAACCCCGAGTGATTATCAGTTAAACCAGCACCCGTAAATATACGGCCCGTATGCGCGTATTTAATTAATGAACCAGTGCATTGTGACCCTTCCAAATTTTAGTATGTTTTTTTTGCATGACACTGGAGTACTGCAGCAAAAGTAAGAAAAGAAGCGCTTTGACGCGATGGATCAAGGCCACAAAATTACAGAACCACGGTCCTGTGTTATGATTTTGTTATCGCGGAGGTGTTGGGGATGTTTTTTGGGAGATTTACGGCCGTGCCCACACAAGTGCGACCTCAACAATCACGCATGTTGACGTTGTGAGGCCCGACTCCTTCGCCAAGACCGTCCTCGCCTTCTTTCGGTCCTCGTCTACCTTTCTTAGGATGTCTGATGCGCGAGGCAGGCACGTATATACACAGTACAACGACAGCAGCCCGCGTCGACGCGTTAGAAAAAAAAGCATGGCGCTAATGTTATCTGTAATCTAAACGCGAAGGTACACAGCGGCACATAAGAGCCTCAAAGATTCGCGCACACAATCTCGGAGGCCATGACGCGTCTCTGAAGGTTTATTCTGACAGTAAGAAACTGTTTGTCTTACACCATGATTCCGATGATTTTGCGGTGCGACGTGCATGCCCACGCCTGCGTTCCCGTGCTCGCACGTGTCTTCCGCGACAGCGTGTACGGCACCTATTCTTACCTGGGCGGTAGCGTACGTTCGTATCAAACGTCGCTGGGTGAAAGTCGGTTCGCAACAACCGTACTCCATTGCATTGCAGGCCAATAGGCCTTGACCGGGACCAACGAAAAATTCGTATCACCCGGAAATTCGTATGAGCTGTGATCGTATCACTGAGGTTTCAGTGTAGTTTGTTTTTCACGGATATGTTTGAACACGCGGTGACCACATGACACGGAGAAGGAAAGACAGGAGGGGAAACTCCGAACCGCCGCAAGCGCGAGCGTGCGCCGCGATAACGTCACCCTGGGAGAGGAGGTTGGCGAACTAAAGTAGCGGCGCTCCTTTTTCGACACCGCCTCACCCTCGCCGCGCCGTCAACCTCCTCTTTCTTCACCCTCTCTTTCGCGGAGCCGGCGCATCTGCAACGCTGAATGGCTGCGACGCGCGATACTTCCCAGTCAGGTGACCCTGACGTCACGAGAAGCGAGCGCAAGCTAGAGTCACTGTATATCTACCTTTAGGTAGCAGAGTAGCGCATAGGTCCGGCTAGCAACCACATGTATGCGGTGAAGTCGCACTCCATTTTGGCAGGCGACATGCCT